>NW_019733318.1:391263-432777 GCF_002891405.2 Cryptotermes secundus | reverse complement strand
TGAATGACCTAAGAAACCGTATCACAGCTGCGGTGAACTCAGTGACGCAAGATATTTGTCATCGAGTGCGGGATGAATTCAGCTACCGTCTAGATGTTATCCGTGCAGCCGGAGGGGGGCACACTGAACATCTATAAACTTCCATGTATGTATAATCAAATGTAATTTACAGAAATCAAATACAACATATAATTCAGGAATNCGGCGTCTTCGGTAACGCAAAACACGTTACATTGGTGTCAGAAATGGGATCAGTAACGTAAACACGTTACATTGGTGTCAGAAGTGGGATCAGTAACGCAAACACGTTACAATATAATTCAGGAAATATAGCCAATTGAAATTGTGTCCACCTTTCTGAATCACCCTGTATTCCTGTTGCTCCCACTTGGAGCAGAGGGTATCCATCCGTAAAATGGGTTGTTTCACTTCAGTTTCTTAATCTTAGACAATCGGTATGACTCCTTGGATGACGGATCAGCCCAACGCATGGCGGCTACCTACACAGGACAACACAACCATAGAATAAACGAATACATGAAACTTACTCTTAGCGGCGGTCAGACCTACAACGATCGTTCAAGCGACTAACTTCAGTTTCAGATTAGATGCATAAATTACGTACATTTAATGTTTTACTAATCATTATTGGAAGCTCTTAACATGATATTTTATATTTTATTAATAATATCAAGGTAAAGTTTTCCATGTGCTTAATTAAGCATCACGCTATGAAGATGTATGGGGAAAGTAGAGATATAGCTCCACAATTCTTCACCTAGGCACTAGACGATGGTTACTCTGTGAGGGAGGAGCTGATTTTTAAATAATATTAACCTAAATTAATATCTTTGTGACAAATAAATATAAATAACATTATAAGCATCTTGCGACTGGCATAAAATGAGAGAAAGTTAAGAACTGCATCAGATTTTTCGGGAAATAGACGACATCTGACGACAGAGAGAATACTGTTGGCAGATCCACATGACGCCACAGTGGGTACCACCTGCGGCCAGCGATGCAGCGATCTATCATGGCGCTGTGGTGCCATAACGCTTCCACGCTTACAAGGCCAATTCGCAGGGAACACGCTGATCAGCTTGCGAGAGGAGTTCTGGTCTGCATTGCTTCCACATGAGATTGTTTCGTAGGACCATGTCGACTCCATCTTCAGGATTGAAGTCTAAGCCAAGAAAGAGAGCAGTATGCTACTTGTTTGCTTCCTCCTTCATGCTTGGCTTATTCTTCAATCCTTAAGCTGGAGGTGTCACGTTCCTCTGAAACGCTGGCTCGCTCTCAACAGAAATTACGACGTTTATATTCCAGAAGACAGTTCGCAGGTTATTTTCCTTATTTTGAAAAATAAGAGGTAGGCTTATGAGACCATCCTGCTGTCCGTGTATCCCCTTACCAATATTAAAATGCCTGAAACAGTGTTTATGAAATTTGGTATGTCCATCATGGCACCTGAGCCCATCTCAACGGCGCACTTCATAAATCCCGCTCATCAGTATATGTTTCTGTATATCCCTGAATCGTTTGCTACACAACGGCTCGGTAAAACGTTACCGCTGCAATAAATACATGCAACATTAGACTAATTGTTGGTCGCGTCGTTTTCTATGCGGTCCGTGTAGTATGTAAGGAAAGTACGAGATTAGTTGTTGCCAGAATTTCTGGTTTAAATATTCAAGTAGGAGGTTGGGTGCATATGCTTGAACATAGGAGAGCATAGGAAAGCGGTCCCCTTGGTGAACCTCAGAGTGTGAGCGTAACTGTCTACCCCGGTTTCAGTGGCGCACACTGGAGGTGAGCAGCGGCAGCAGGGGCCGCGTGGACCATGCGGAAGGGCTCCAACTCCCTGTGCCTCCTCAAGGCGTACTCCTGCGCCATCTTGGCTGTCGTCATCACTGGCTACTCTTTCTTCGCAGGTAAACTGTACCGAAGTTCACTGATCAGTACTATTTCCTGATATGTGGTTTCGCGTAGCCTCGATGTTTCGAAGGAACCTGCTGTTTCCCTTTTCATGTTCGAAGACTAAGGGTAGCAAACGGAAAGCAGAACAATTTTCCTTGCCGCTTCCTTTGGCTGTCTTCCTCTCTGAAAATGGAATCACTGAGCTCCTTCGAAATGTCTGTATGCACAAAAATCGTAATTAAGATTACGGCCCTATAGATTGTAACGCCATGAAGACAGGAGAGAGCAAGACGTTTCGGAGGATTACATGGCATTCGCTTCATTGACAGAAAAGAAGCAAAGCCAGAAACCAGCACGTCGGTTTCTCGGTTGGCTTAGCCTTCGGCCCTGAAAATGGAGGCGCGTTTTCCTCCGAAATGTAGGGCTCCCTCCTAGTTTTACACGACGTTACAATCAAGAGAAATTCATCGTGTGAACCTAAAATCAATTGCATGCATTGGTGTTCTGCGCATGCGCTAATGATTTAATCCTTCACAGGCTCATTAAAATGCTCATAATCGATTACAAGACATTATGAAACTGATATGAAATGGCTTCCGCTTTTCAGGTACACAATCGGGAGATGTTATACTGAGAAGGATTCTGAAGCCGACTCAAGATGGTGTCAGTCACCACCGCGAGATTGCAGCACAAATAGCTGACATATCCACAGCACTCAGAAGTATGTGCTGCTATCTTTGTACATTCTCCATAAATTATTACACAACCCCAACTCTGTCGTAACGAGCGCGGATGATCGAATTACGTGTAGATGATCCCTGCGTTCGTATGGGACACGTCCAGGGATTTTGGAGGTAAATGTGTCTCCTCCGAACCTCGCGATATCCCATCATGCTGCACAGCCAATCTAAAGTCTCAGTATACTGTGGGTCTCATTACTATGTACATTTTACATTACTGATTGATTCTCCTGATATTGGGTGTTGAATGACTTGAAGACTAAAATAAAACTAAATCAGTGTTTCTCAACAGGTGGGAAGCGACCCACTGGTGGCATGTGGTGGTATGTTAGGTGGACGTAAGGTCTGGTAAATAACTATTATTTTAGCCACACAAAAAGTCACCTATGCAAAAACTTCCTGCATTCTGAGCACTAGGTTATCATCGTTGCACCTTAACAGTATTTCTGCGAACAGATGTCAATCGACGTTTCGGAGGAAATGATGCCGTCATCTTCAGCCCTCTTCATAACCACTGCTGTGAGAATCTCAAATAATAAAGAACTAAAATTGTCTTATGTAATATTAGGGGACGGTGTGGCTCAGTCGGTATAGCGACAGACTACCGAGCTGGGCGTTGATTTTCAACAGGGATAGGCGGTTTTCCCTTTCTCCATAGCGTTCAGACCGGCTTGGGGCCCACCCAATGTGCACCGGGGTTTTTCTCCCAAAGGATAAAGCGGCCAGGGCGTGACGCTGATCACTCATCTCCATCTAATGCCGAGGTTAGGAATGGTGGAGCTATACCTCCACTCCATTTCATGTCCTTGATATCGTTAGTAATACATAAACTGTTATGTACAATCAAAAAACTCTTTTGCTTCCAATAATGATTAATATAATATTAAAATTTTCGTAATTTCAAAATTCTCTTGTAACTATGGCGAGACCGCGGTTCTCTGACGCAACGAGCGGTGGCGGGACACGAGATGCGAAAGGCTGAGAGTCACTGGTCTAAATTATTGTCACGTGTGTTAGTGACTACAGGCGAGGGTTTGGATTGGAGAATCGGTTTCTTGGGTATTCGCAAGTCGTAACTACAATCAGTTCTTACACTCTCAGGATTACGATAATTACAACACAAAATAGAGCAATAGTCGTTGCTAGGCAACAGATCTCATCTGTGGCTAAGCCTTGAGAGTGTTTTCACTATCCGTTTCCTGGCAACGGATTTTACGCAGAACTATAAACGTCCCAATTACACACTCCCAATTATCATTGCACTACAGTACACACAAAGTCTTCACAGGCCGACTTAAACTCGCCAGTCTGATTCTCTCAATTGCACTCGTCCTCTTACATAGGCTCCGCACGGACCACACAGAAACACAAGTCACGTGATTGCTACCTCGCCAGTCCAATGGCGCACTGACTGCTGCATAATAAGGAGCTATAACATTTGTTCTATTGTGGCGCGCGCGTATGGTGGGGTGCTTATTGGGCTGTTGCCTGGCAATGTCTTGATCAAATCTGTTACATTATAATTCAAAATTTAGTACCTATCTCGCAAAAAACACATTACGTCTCCATTATAAAACCAACAACCCAGTTAAAGATGTATACGAAAATAATTGCTGTTTATTCCATGCAGCATAAGGAACAGTTAATCAGAGTATGTGAGCAGTAGATTCAGTATAGTGGTGTGCATAGCTACTTCTGTGCTATAAAGGGATAGACTGAGGGTGCGTCAACAAACACAAAGAGTTCATTGTGAAAATTTAGCGATACTGCGACCGTGTGGAACTCGTGTTGAATAAAGCCTGTCAGTATCTTGATGCAAAGCAATCCCATTCAGGCCACACCCTCTAATTCAGTTTCTTTATAATCAATTTAATTACAACCTACGCCTAGGACCCCAAGCTGTATCGTCGTTTCAGAATTCACCACGAAAATTTTCTATGCATTTCCGTTGTCTCCCTTGAGTGTAACAATCTCCCCATCTCTTCTTCACTGTTTTCATAACTTCGAAACGTACCTGGAGATCACAAATAACGAATTTTGGTCATCAGCCCTACGTCCAAGTGTTCCCATCAGCTCCCTGTCTTAATACAAAGTCTTAAGTCGACCAGAAATCACGTTTCACAGACATAAAAACTAAGTAATTAACTTCGTGGAGCTCACCCCCTCTTGTGCATCTACTCAAGAGCTTCCCGAAGGTTCATTACCGCTTTCACAAGAGCCCTCCACTGGCCCCTATCCTGAGCCAGATCAATCCAATCCATGCCAACCCAGCCTATCTCCACAAGATCCATTTTAATTTTATTCGCCCACCTACGTCTTGGTCTTCTAGTGGTCTCTTACGTTCTGGCTTTCCCACCAATATCTTATATTCATTCTTCTCCGCCATGCGTGCTCCATGCCATGCCTATCTCATCCTCGAATTATACTTGGCGAAGAGTACCAGTTATAAAACTCCTCATCACCCTGTTCTCAAACACCCTCAGTCTATGTTCCTCCCTTAATGTCAGAGACCAGGTTTCCCATCCCGATGTAAAATTGTGCAGATTCCCATGTTTCAACATTTTTACAATGTGAACTGTTCATGTTTCGTCTTACAGGCAGCGAATGCAAAGTCGATCCGCGAATTCTCCTGAGACTGAACACCATTGCCGGCCAGTTGGACCCTCGCGTCTCAATCAGCAACTCTCAGGCCCTGACATCCTCGGGAGGTAAACACACCGACGCTTGCAACGACACGGACAACACAAGAGGAGATCACCAGCTCTACCAACAAAACGAGCCTCTGCTGTGCACAGGTGCAGAAAGCAAGCGACCAATCAGCGAGCTCATCACCATCCTCGTCAACAATGTCGATTCTAAAATGTTTACAGAAAGACTACAGGTTCTTTTGGACGGTATCCGTGGTTATCATCCGTTTGTTCCCGTCCTCGTGGCTGATGTCAGTCCGAATGCATCATCGTACTGGAAGAAAACATTCTCTCCCGCAAGAAATCACGGGAATATCCGGTTAATATCTGTCGAACCGCGACTCGTACAGACGCCAGGAGTAATATGGAATCTCCTTATCGAAGAAGTGACGACTCCTTATGTGCTCATTGCTCGAGACTTGTCGCATTTCAACGCGTATTCTAGGTTAGAACGACAGATTCATATGATTGCAGCGTCGGGCGCTATCGGAGTTGCAGGTGGTGCGCACAGGAACTTGACAGGACACTGGAAGGTCGGGTGCTACCAGACGGACATCAAGAACTATTTCTTGAGGATTACTGAAGGCTATAAGCATTCCGCAAGCGGATGCATGTTTTGTGATCACCTAGAAGGTCCCTTTGTGGCGAGGACAATTGTAATGAGGGATGTGAAGTTGAACCGAGAACTGCCAGAGGATATCCTCTTCAACGATTGGTTTCTGCGCCTCAAGCAAGCCGGCATCCTCGGGGTAAACTGTCCAGACGCGATGTACTTCACACAGGGACGTGGTAATTTTAATGATCAGCCACAAAGTTCGTGGCTGAAGCTAGCGAAACAGTGGGAAGTGCATAGAATATTCGTGCCTCCAAATGTTGTATACTTGTTCTCGTGCAAAGAAGTTGGATTGTCTTGCGAAACGTCCAAAAGGCTCAAAGAACATCTGATGCCGTCCTGCTGCTTGGTTCAAATGGCGCGGGCGTGGAAAACTGTGGACGAGTTCGCATCCAGGTATGGTATCGGATATGAACTGGCATCCGGTTCGATTCTGGGGGCGGTGACACTCAGAACGCATCTGCCTTGGGCCACGGATGCTGCCATTCGTTTCGACGCCAGAGAGTATGCAACATTCTTCAAAAAACAGAAGATTTTCAACAATAAAGGTCTGAAACTAAAAGCGTTTAACCCTGAAGGAAAGGGATACTTCCAGGTGTGGACACCTGAAGTCAACATAGAAATGTGGGGCGCAGACACACTGACAGGCATCTTCCTTCCGGCGGACGTGAGAGAGGTGCCCACCAGGGTATACATGTTAGGGGCCTGGGTGAGGGGGGTTGCTAACCCCGGTTTGTACGCCTGGAACAAGTATGGATCCAACTACTTGAAACATTCCATTAGCCACAACGGCAGTTCATATGAGCGATACACGTCGTCTTGGCCACCATGCCCAAACCCACAGCATCACGCGTGCCTTGAGCACTACCCTACAGATGGCAGCATTGACTTTGTGCCCCATATGGTGCATTGAAGCTGCCCCCGATTCAAGTAAGCAGTGCGAAAGGAATGAAACCTCCCCCTTTAAATACGAACCGGATATCGAGTTTCATACGTCATTTGAATACGTGTCATTTTCTNCCAAAACCCAGAAGACGACTTTCTTCAATATTTTATTTGTTTGGGTATTCACGAAAATCAGCGCCTTTTGTGGCAGCCCTGAAGGTTCGTTACAGCATTCACAACAGCCCGTCACTAGAAGCATCCACACACCAAAACCACAGAGACAGGAAGACAGGCCCGCGGGTTACTTCTCGAGACTGTGAAGGATTTACACGTTATGAGCACTCCCATGAAATGAGGAAGTGTTTTTTTTAAGCCGTTTGGATAGCTAAGTCGGTATAGTGATGGGTTACGGCTGAACAGCAGGGGTTCAATTCCCGAAAGGCGCGAGATCTTTCTCTCCTTCATAGCGTCCAGAATGGCTGTCCCCCAGACCTCCTACCCTGGAAGGAAAAAGTGGGCGGGGCGTGAAGCTAACCACTCACCTCCATCTTGTGCCGAGGACGAGAACGGTGGAGTTATACCTCCACTACCTCATACATCTTCAGGGTGCGGCTCTTCATTAAGCATGAGGACAATCTTACCTTTCACCCGTCTGCCTGTGAGTTTGCACTATGTATGTATGTATGTATGTATGTATGTATGTATGTATGTATGTATGTGCCTCTCGCTAGCGTCCGAACGGTGGCTCGGATTGCATTTATGTTCGATACTGGAAAATTTATCCATCATAGGAAGACGCCAGTTAAACATGAACATTTTTGCTCCAAAAAGGACCCTTTAGACGGGCCACAAAACGATATTGTATTACACATATCAGTAATTTACGCACAGCACCTTGCCTAACTAAACCTACATGCGGGGCATCTTCAGCAAAATAACGGCAGGCGCACTAGGCGTCCAAATGTTAAAGAAGCGCGTAAATCTCCTAGCAACCAACAGTGGTGTCGTTTCTAAGGTAAAGCAGTGGAGTCAAGCGTGAGCATGCGCAGTTGTTGAAGGACTGGGACGGACCTTGCCTATGGCGTACAAAAAAAAAACAAAGAAAGAGGCCATCTTGTGAAATGCTACTGCTATTAGTAAATCTCCTAGCAACCAACAGTGGTGTCGTTTCTAAGGTAAAGCAGTGGAGTCAAGCGTGAGCATGCGCAGTTGTTGAAGGACTGGGACGGACCTTGCCTATGGCGTACAAAAAAAAAAAAAAACAAAGAAAGAGGCCATCTTGTGAAATGCTACTGCTATTAGTTTTACGTGGAAGTGTTGAAAGAAAATTACCTTAAACACTACGGCGCACGAATTGGACGAACTGACCACAGTTACATAACATTAAGATAAAACATGGCTTACGTAAGACAAAGAATAATCTTCTAACAACGAAAATAATAAGATGAAAGAGAACACGTGTAGCAGAAGCCATAATCCGTCACTAGGTGTAAGTCATTGCCTGTAAGTTACAGGCAGGACTTTGTGAAGACAGAAGGCAAACCGGTTTGAGGACAGAAGACAGAAGCCTGCATTGTGACTGAACATATGGTCGTAATCGCATTATGTGCCCCAACATTACGCCATTAGTAAATGCCTTTAACTATCCCCTTGAAGCACAGCGCTACTTCCTGTTTGTACTACTAGAACTATTTACATCTTGAACGCAGCACATTGTTGTTAGGTGACAGCGTGTTTCCTGCGAGGTACGGACAGGATTTATATTAACCTTCAGTGTAAAAGAGCGTGGAGGCGGGGCTGAATACGCCCACAGTAGCCCTGACAGTCGGAGGCGACGAAAAGTGAACCCGGTGCCTTGGGGTATATATAACTGGGCCACCCTGTTCCTGGGGGATATATATACGAGGACCTTGCCCTCCAGGTTGGGGGAGTCTCGAATCTGAGACCGTAAAATGTGGGCATGAGTCAAGAGGACTCGGAGCCGAGATTGGCTGAGCTGGCGAGGGCCATCAGCAATTGTAAACGACAGATCCATCCTCTCGTCAGACAGAGAGGGCTCCCCAGATTGGGATTTGACACCTAGACAGATTGGCGATTGGCGGACTGACCGTGGGTCGTGACATGATATTGTAACGTGTTCCTGTTTCCCATCAGTGCAAATAACCCTGGTCGGTAAACAAGATGCGCGTCACTGATTTACTGCAGCAAGATACAAGAAATGCAGTCAGTATCTCGGCATAAAACATAATATGAGGAGGATATTTGGTAGACCATGACAGAGACCGGAGGGTAATAATTTAATCGATGACAAGCGAATCGGATGTGAGAGATAGGCTGGACTGGATTTATCTGGCTCAAGAAATGGACCAATGGCAGGGGTTTTGTGAACACTGCGACGAACATTCGGGTTTGGCGTAGGTCTAAGACAGGAAAATTTCTTGAGCAAATGAGCGACTGTCATCTTCTCTAGCTGTATACATCGCTTACAGAACTCGACCGCCTGACACATCTCTGAATTGGGCAGCCAACTTTACGGAACATAAAGTCCCATCACGTGTTTCCTGCTGTGGCGACTCTGTCTGCCCTCCTACTATGACGTAACGACTTACGTCACCAACTGCTGATGAGGCTTTGCTCTAGACACAGTGAAAACTTATCCGCCATCTGATTTAACACCTACACCTCTTTTCGCTTTTACCCATTTATGTGTGTCGTATGATTGTCATAACAAAAACAGATTTTGATTCAACATTAACGGTGTGATCGTTGTCATGGAAACGCAGAGTGTTTCCGTTGCCTGAAGCCTTCTTCTCACTGTTAAATGTAATGTATTTTCACATTCTCTTTTACTGCAGTTATTTAATAAAGATGGAGAAAATGCAACAAAACGCATACACTTCACGCCCCCGAAAGCGCCCGACTTCCCTTTCACCTACGTCAGATTTCTTCCTTGTTCTTGTCTTAGCTTCGTGAGGTCAACATTTCGGTGCCCAGAACCCTCGCTATTCCGGATCGAAGTATGAAAAATTCAGCTCACAGTTGAGTGTTCTGTTCTGTTCGAACAGAAATAGCCACGCCTTATCCGTACACCCAGTTGATCTGGATGCAGTTCATTTGTTCTGATGGCCACAGCGCGGGGAATCACCGAGCTGAAGACTCGCCTCGCAGGGATGTCCAAATAAACCAACCCCGTACAAGAAAACAAAAATCGGAATTCTTTAAATAAAGTTTATTTCAGCGACAAGGCACACAGATGTCATAAGAGTGAGCGGTCGAAACGTAGTTGTGAAGAAGGAATTCAGACTAAAACATCTCCACTCTGAATGGACGCCGAATTTCATTTTCTGACAAATTACGAGTTGCATAATTTGCAAAAAGGATTTGGTGGCCTGCACAGAGAAGCACGCAGTAGCAACTTGGGAACCATCTCAGCGTTTGCTTGGAGACAGGAAAACCAAGAAAACCTGTGTCGATTTGGCCGGTTACATGCTGACATCTAGCGAGCAGTCCGCGAAACAAAGCATCATGGGAGTTCCCTATCATTTGTTAAGAACATACTGCACTGATATAACAGTACGACAGTTCCATGAAGAGTTCCGTATTCTGGGATATATCGCCTTGTGGTAGTTCATTAAGTCAACCGACGTTTCGGATGAACATGTTGCCTCCATCTTCAGGGTCGAAGAATGAGCGAAAGAATAAACCACCTTGAAAGCAGGCGACAAAGCAGAGCTCTGCTTCCACCTGTTTCATGCTGACTTCCTAGCTTATCTTCGACCCTGGAGATGGAGGTGACATGAGCCTGCGAAACTTGTATAGCGTACATGGCGCTATATCATTGCAGAAGACAGAACACTTCATAACCACCGGTGTCAGAACCTCTAATCCTAAATAACAATTGTCATAAAATGTTTAAAAAAAATATTTCCTCTAAAGTTTGAATTCTTCGCAGTTTTTACCCCTGAATGCAACGGGAATGTGAGGCAAACGGCTATGACTGGAAACTGAAAACTGAGGCTCAATTAAATAGTATTTGAAATCTCATTTCCTACCTCATACAGAAGGGGCACGCGGTAGCGTAGTTGGTTGAGGCACTATGCTACAAGCCGGAAGGTTGCGGGTTCGAGTCCCGAAGAGGTGGATTTTTTTTCAACTGACCTAATCCTTCCAGTCGCACTATAGCCCTGGGGTCGACTCAGCCTCTAACAGAAATGAGTACCAGGAATCTTGCTGGGGGNGTGGTACATATGGTTACCACAGTCGCCCACCTCACATATGGCGGTAAGGTTGTCAGTCTTACGCGCCGGCCGCCCTTTAACCCCAGCAAGATTCCTGGTACTCATTTCTGTTAGAGGCTGAGTCGACCCCAGGGTCATAATGCGACTGGAAGAATTAGGTCAGGTGAAAAAATCCACCTCATCGGAACTCGAACCCCCAACCTTCCGGCTTGTAGCATAGTGCCTTAACCAACTGCGCTACCGCGTGCTCCCGTCGTTAAATAAACCAGAAATAAATACATAAATAAAAATCATATATTCAACCTCGTGCACACACATTCAGCCGGCCGCAACTGTCCGTGTCTCAGAAACTCTTATGTAAATGCATTACTTGTTTGTTCACGAAGGGGCAACGCGGGTAGTGCGCATGCGTCTGCACAAACGGGACAAAGCGCACTAATCAGTGTACACAGTTGCGGGGGCTGGGCAAACACTGGAGACGAGCCGTTGCTAGGATACTGGGGAAACCCAGAGGCCATCAGAGGACGCCCAAGGTTCCAATGTAACGCCGATGCGAGCACTCTTCTGCACGGCCACAACTGGGAAGTTTCTCCACTTATGGGTCCCCAGGGACTCGTAACCAAGAATGACTGTGCTGACCAGGGCTAGCAGCAATTTACCCGCCTGACCCCTCGCCCAACTCCATCGGGTCACTTTTATATTTTGGCGTACAGACTTTGTTATTAAGCGGTGACGATGTAAGTTGCCAGGTAAAGCAAACAACATAACACGAGACAAGAGAAGGAGTTCATGCAATCCGCTAGAAACGGTGTTTTCTACTAGGTTCGTGCAGAGTGCTTACAAAAACGACACAATTTGGGAAATCCAGTTAGTTAAGAGCTGAAAGTCCGGCTGTCAAGAAGAGTTAGGCCTAGCGCACACATGCAATTTTTAGTTGGCCGATAGTTGGCCGACAGTTGTGCACGACCGTGGAGGCCCAACGACTGTCGAGGGACGTGCGCACACGTACAGTTCCGAGCTGTCCACAGCTACGGCAATGGGCAGTCGGTCAGTCGCGGCACGGATGTGCACGGTACAGCAGCAGTGTCTGCACTGTTGTTAAGATTAAGGAAAGGAGGAAGCGGGAATATTGGGGTCACCCTGTCTAGAGCGAACGTCTGTTAAACGGAAAAGTTCACACATTGTACCATGAACTGAGACAATAAGTAAAGCGAAGCTATCCCTGTACCAGGCCGTGAAGGCCCATAGGGTTGTGAGACGTTGAGGCTCCCACATTATCTAGACAATCGGCTCAAAGATGGCGGTAAGGTTGTCAGCCTTACGCGCCGCCGCGCTTTACTCCCCAGGAAAGTTACGTGTATTTAATTAATTCCTGGTACTCATTTCTGTTAGAGGAATACCCATAAAAACGTTTCAGTTATTGCAGAATGAGTGTTGATAGTTTTGATGGATTGTTGCTTCTACTGAAACCTCATATCTTCTTCTTATAATTAATATCAGAATATTCTTTGCGCGATTTTAAATAAAGAGCTTGCCTTTTCTCCACTTCTATAAGCTTTTCGATGCTTTGATCCCACATGTTGCAACTAGAGGAACCAGAGCGAGCGCGAAGACAGGCAGGAAAAGACACAACTTGTTGACTGAAGGTCAAATCGTGCGCGATTTCAAGTTGCATGTGTGCGCACTCCCATAGCAGCTCATGTACACCGGCGTTATCACCAACAGTGGGATCGGGGGGCAGATGAGGTAGAGCCCAACTGCTCACCGACTGTTGGAACAACTATCGTGATGTGCGCGCGCTCCCATTAAACTCAACGTTTCTCGGCGACGTGTCCAACTATCGGCCAACTAAAAATTGCATGTGTGCGCTAGGTCTTAGTTGTAAGAGTGTGGCTGTGAAAGGAAGGCTTCATGTGTGCTGCAGTTACAGTGAGGATGTTGTTATAATGAGTGTTAAGAAATCCGTTGCCAGGACACGACTAGTAAAGACTGAGAAGACAGCGTTTGCTAGTAATTTGTGAAGTGCGTAGATCAGCTATAATGTTGCAATTACGAGTACTTGTATTTCCGAGTTGTCTCAATAATAAATCCAATCCATACCCCGTCTATACTCACACACATAAATCGTGACAAAATTTTGACTATGGTTCGGATAGAACCCCAACTAATCTAATAACAGTCTCACAGGCTTACCACTAGAACCAGTTAAGAGAACGACCTTACTTGTTGTTCGGTGGAAGTACACCAATGCTTTGAGTAATTATTTTGCCACAATATTCAGGGTCGAAGGGTAAGGCAAGCAAGAAACCAGCATTAAGCAGACACGCATAGAGAAGAGATTACTCGATTTGGGCTACTTTAAAAAAGAAATCGGCGTTTTCCTCAGATGCGCAAGTGCACTTCCGACAAACTACACGGCGTCACAGCCAAAAAGCGCAAACTGTGACAGAGTTACCATTGCGGAAAAGTCTAATCTAACACTGGAGTGTTCTGCGCCCATTTCTGGGGAGAAAAGTGAGATAATGCCCCCCCCCATACTTCCGCAGCTTTACAGCGCCTACAAGTGCGATATTTCAGATTGAGGTTTGCTGCAAATCATATTCAAAATGAAACTGATTCCCTAACCTCAAACCTAACTTCCCGAAAATCTGTGCTGATGGAAACATTTTAACTCCAATACTCACGTGACGACTTATTCTCTCAATGGAGCATTTTGGATACCCCTAAGCTGGGTTTAATCACCATCTCGAAGAAAGGATCAGAGACGAATAATAACAGTGACTACGCAGAATCAACCCTGGCCGCCATCTTGTATACATTACACGAACACTATTCAAATTGCAACAGCTGTTAATTAATAATCTTCCAAAACGTGGGGCGCAGCTCAGTGGTACACAATGACACCACTGTGATGCTCACTCACAGCGAATCTTCGTCATAATCATTATCATCCACTGACGGATCTAAGAATTTACTAACGATGCTGTTTATACTGTAGAAGCTACTCGACATGTAACTATGGCCGTGATTGATAACGTCACATGTAGAGGTGTGTGACTAATGGATGGGGTATGGATTCGATATTGGATTTGATGACCATATATACACACCACTCACAACTGCAATCACAGCACTACCGCTAATCTCCACAATTCACAAATCACCACAGCACACACTAAGCCTTTTCCAGCCTGCTGTCTCAACCAGCCGTTTCCTGGCTACGGCTTGTAACAGACGATATTCTTCAGCTTGCCGCGCTCATGTCCGTTCGTTCACCGACTCTCGTACAGAACTGCCTACTAATCCAGTTCTCTGCTGCAATTGCCAACTCGGGAGACTCAATTTTCGACTGTCGGTTCTCACATAACTCTCAGTTGGTCTGGGATCCTCGTTATACAGCCTCGGGGTGGGGTGGACCCAGAGAAGAGCACCGTTTCCTAGCAAACCATCCACTGTTGCTTGCGTATTCGTTGCAGATGCAACGTCGCTGCCTAGCAATGGACGTCTACTGATTCATCTATTTGATAGAACGGCTGAATTCGTTAGAATACAATGGTAAGGGTTTGATGGGGTGGTCGTGGCCTATTGCAGATTATGAGCGGGCGAAGGAAACCATAAGAAACTAGCAGCAGCAGACCGGTCTAGGTTAGAACTAGTCAGTCGCACGAAACCTTGCATTAGTTGTGTGCGCCCAGTGTCCAGGGCGACAGTCACGGCGGGTTCCGGTCTCTACTCTTCGGCAGCTCTCGTGGAGCCAAACTGTGCACACGTGCCGGCCGAGAGTCGAACCCTGAAACCCCACAATACAAGATCAGAACGTAACCGCTACACTAACGCCAACCCGAAACATCAAATCCAGCATCATTTAATGAACAATCAATCTGAAAGGACGTGCAACGAAGCTGTCGTGCCCTATTTTGTGCCCATTATGCCAAAAATTTTTCTGGAGAGAGACTTAAGAAATCACAAGGTCCATCAGCAACGATATTCAGTGTCCCGCTGAGGTTCGAACCCGTGTCTTCTTGAGTGCAAGTGAAGGGCGTTGCCGCTATTATGTAACGTGACTTACAACATCCTCGCCAAACCACGACATACAAACTGTTGGATCTGAAGACAGACACGTTGAACACAGCGCTTTGGGAGATTCGGAGCCTTACGGACATCACGGCACGGGGACACTTGTGCAAGCAGCCAGTCTCCTCCCACAATAACAGTGACTCACAAACAAAGGTAAATACTGCAGTTTACACGGGAAAATATCTCAGCTTCATTCCACGCGTATGGCGGGTTTATACGCTATACAGAGTGATCCATCGAAACTACAACCAAAAAACATAAAATTGCATTTCGTATCTGATTGAATATAAATCATAAACGGTTGTCTATGAAATAAACTTGATTTGTCCTCGATTTTTCTCCCAATACAGGAGGAAGCAATCTGTTGGTCCGTGTTTCGAAGGACACGTGTAGAAGTTTCAGCCGTGGTGGGAAGATCATATTTTAGGTTTATACGGTTCTTCGGTTGATTCCCTACAAGCAGCATCTTAAGAACCCCTTTCAGTGTAAGTGGATATTATGTCCGGAGATCTGGGTGGACAGAGTCGCTTCGAATTGATAAACTTCCGAAAAATTCCTTCAGTATAACCAATACTGCCCGCGCCGTATGACACTTAGCGCAATCCAACAGCCTCTTCGTGACGTTAAAGTATACGGGGTTTGGATTGATAAGAGGATTTATAAGACTCTTGAAACTTTAACTATAATTATAGCGCTATCACTAATTCACACACTCTAGAGTTCACTACAGTGTGCACTAAGTATTCTCGATCTGCTATGTCTTAACTTGATGTCGCTTGGTAACGGATCCCAACACCGTAGATTTTTCTGCTTCCGTGTTCCACGGTTCCGGTCCTCGCTGTATGGCACCTATCTCACAACTGAGCAGCCGTTGCCTGGTTACAACCTTCTAACACGCCCTTACGACTCACGATCTGCGTCCCCTAACCGCTGTCTCAAGAGTGTACTGCTCTACCGCTGACCTCGAGCGGTCAGTCGGTCAGTCTGTCTAGCTGTTAAAAGCCTCTTCATCTGGGACCCAAGATCAGATCTTTATTATTGTCAGACAGATGAGGGTTTGTTTTGATGCGAGGCACCCTCTCTGAGGAGAGGACGGGTCAGTCGTTTACAATTGTTTCTGGTCCTCGCCAGGGAAGTCACTGTTGGAGCAAATGCAGTGGGATTCTTGACCATGACTGTCTCAGTTTCGAGACTCCCTCAACTTTGAGGGCCAGAACCCCGTATACATATATGCCCCAGGAACAGGGTGACCCAGTTGTACCCCAAGGCACTGGGTTCCCTTTTCGTCACCTCCTACGACTCGCAGGGCTACAGTGGAGGTATTTGAACCCGTCTCCACGCTACAGCGTAGTTGGTTGAGGCACTATGCTACAAGCCGGAAAGTCGCAGGTTCGATTCACGATGAAGTCACTGAATTTTGTTCAACTGACCTGATTTTTCCAGCCGCAAAATGGACCAGGGGTCGACTCAGCCTCTAGCAGAAATGAGTACCAGGAATCTTCCTGGGGGTAAAGGGCTGCCGGCGTGTGAGGCTCACAACCTCACCGTCACCTATGAGCCGATTGTCTAGGAAATGTGGGAGCCTCGACGTCTCACAGGGCCTACAGCTTTACCATTACCTTGAATAAACAACAGAAGAGCTGCTTTCTATGTGGCCCGATCTGACGAGTTATAAGCAAGGGAGAAACTCAGTTCCGTATGGGGAGTCTGTGAAGACAGGACTCAGTCAGAGGCAGAGGAAATCACTGTTGGAGCCGTCACTAGGAAACGTGTAGTAAGAGACTGAGAACACCAGACTGTGTGCTCTACTGAACTGTTAATTGAGGAAATAGCGACAGTTATAGTTATTTGCAGTTTTACGACCTGTAAAGTGGTCAGCAAGTCAAATTACCTATCCAAACCCCGTCTACAGACGTGACAATACTATTTTCGTGGCGCTGTGAGTGCCTTAGGATTTCGAAAAGAAGTGGTAGAGGGCCCGCGGGAGAAGGCAAGAGGCTTCCTCATTCAGAAGAGTCAATGTCACAGCAGCGATGCACAAGCTCCACGCTGCCAAGGCCAAGGTCGAGGCCGAAGAGGTGGCCAGACTGTTTGCCCAGTGTAAGCTTGACGTAACACACCCAAGTCAATTAACAGAGTCAAGCAAGGTGAGGACGGACGCGACGGCCTGCTGCGGCGCGTGTTTGGGTTCGAGAGTCGGAGGCCTCCTTCTCACCCCCCCCNGGGGGGGGGTTATGCAGACCCGCACCTTGTGGCATTGCCTGAAGATCCTCATGACAAGCGGTGGGGACGGGTGCGGTCAAAAGTTTCGCAATCGGCCGGCCGTGACGTAACGCTGACTGGATATCTTAAGAGAGAGAGCCACGACACGAACATTCTCAGTTTTGACGGAAACCCCGGCCGGAACATGTGGAGATCAGGATACGCCGTGACCCTATTGGCTGCTGTCACCTATGCCTCCCTGCCTCTACGTAAGTAGGCTCAGTTGTTTTGCTGTAAGATCTAGGTAAGACTCCGAAACTAGTGGCCGTTTCAAGGCACCGACCGCTTGCAGACACAAGTCTGCACAGGATCTGCGCGTCGGGATTCTGCGCAGATGGTCATATTATCTATAAACCTAGCCGAGTCAAATTCTTATTGGTTACAATTGTTCTTCAACGACGCTTTCGGTTAAGGTGTACAGGTATGCTTCACTAATTCAGCACTACGCCATGAAGACGTCTGGGGGGAGTGGATGTATACATCCACGTTTTCTTGACCTCAATATCAGTTTGAAGTAAGTGGTCAGCTTCACACCACGGCCGCTCTTCACCCCGGTACCCATGAATAGGAGGCTGGGTGGTTCTGGACGACGTGGACTGCAGAAAAATCTTGCCCCTACCGGGATTCGAACTCCGATATCGCGCCCTGCAGCCCCGTAGCCAGTCACTATACCGACTGAGCTTCCTCGGATCATGACGGTTTCAGTGCCAGGACTATACACAGTGGCACAGTTGAATGATACACGAATGGTAATGAATTGGAAAGTGTGTGAAAGGAAGCGATCGTCGCATACTTGAGGTGACAGAGGAAATCCACGAAAACCTTCGACCAGGATAGCCGATATTCAGGTCGAGATTCGAACCGACGACCTCCAGAACACCTCTGCCTCCACCCCTTGAGCAGCAACATGTCGACCTTGTAACTGTAAATATATCTTTTATTTCTTTTTTTAATTTCAGCCTATTTCAGATGACGTTTCCTATCTTGTGAACGCAACCAGCAATTGTTCATCATCATCCGCAACGGTTGAGACTGTTAACCTATGTCGTCCTCAAATATCAAGTCATCTTCTTCTTGGTCTCCCTGGATCACGTCTTCTCCCTATCGGCTTATAATATAAAGTTGCTTTCGGGCCCTTTCTCATGGCGTCCTCTGCAGATATTCCAGCCAGGTTCCATTCCTTCCGCCTCTCTTCTTCAGTCACTGTTGTGTGACCTCTCTCTCGGGACCACACCTCGGCTCCGTTCTGCCCCCCATTTCATTTTCTTATGTTCCACGCTACTCGTGTCTTCGAGCCGGAATAGCTCAGTCGGTACAGCGACGGGCTGGATGGCGGGCCAACAACTTGTCTCTTCTTCACAACGCCCAGACCGATTCTGGCGCATGAAGCTGACCATTCACCTCTATCTAGCTCTGCGGACAAGGCAATCAACTCCTCCATACGTCCTCAAGGCGTTGCGCTTAATTAGTTAAGCACAGGGACAAGTTTACCTTACACGACGTAACTAATCACGTGACTTATTATCATGCTGAACTCATTTATGTTTGCATTTGACACTAGCATTTGCGTTTATAAGCCGATCAGAGTGGCCGCGCGGTCTAAGGCATGAACTGTCTTCGCCCGCTCAAACACTGGGACCGTGGGTTCGAATTCTATAGGAGGTATGGATGTCTGTGTGCAGGCAGCGGCCTTGCGACGGGCTGATCCCCCGTCCAAGGAGTCCTACCGACTGTGTAGACTGTCAAGAAACTGAAAAGGCGGCCAAGGCACAAGAAAGGGCTGTAGACAGATTTGCGTTCATAATTTATGGGCTGCAATTAACCACTGCAATCATGTTCCACTTGCTGTGGGCACGTCCAACCTTGAGTAGGAATCTTCTGCAGGGACTTCTACTGCCACTACCGACCTCAGGAAATCTGGCTCATACATTTCCGGCCGTTTGCGACAGCAAATTTCCCCAAAATATTGTGGAGTATAGACCCGTTACTATGTATGCATTTGCATTTCAAGGTTCACTGAATTGAAAATGCGATATTTGTGTGAACGACAATACCGTTACAGTTAATCAGGATGTGGATAACGAAGATTTCTCTTCACAGTTGAGTACATACTTAAAGAAGTAGCATGGGATTTAGGAGCAAGAGGACTTTCAGACTGTGCTGAGACTGAAACCACGCAAGAAAATATCCGACATTGACTTTACCTGGATAAAGGAGGCCCTTTATTTCAGCTTCTGACAGAGGAAGAAATTACTGCAGTCATACTTTTTATTTATGTTCATCAGCACTAAATATTTATTTGTGTTCTAAAACTTTTTGTCTTTTAGAGCCATCTTCTGCTGCATTTTAATCAGATGATCTCCACGCAAAAATTAACCCGTTAATCAGATGATCTCCACGCAAAAATTAACCCGGCTTAGCAAGGGTTTTTACCACCAAAATATGCATCGCAACTCTACAGATTTCATGACTTTCACATTATTACGAACTTTGTCTGGATGCTGAAAGATTCCTCTTCACTACGTCACCCTTCCTCCCACAGAGGCTCACCTCCGAGTTACGCACCAAATGGGACCTTTTTACGTTTAGTTCCTTTGAAATTTTGCCTCGCGCTTCTCTCGCAGATCAGTTACGTCATTAATCCTTAGTGGTATGGATTCGAACCCCGGAAGCTTGTGAGGGATTCTGTGCGCCCCCATCGCATACCCCAATGGACTTTACACTAAAACTGAGGCAGTTCCAACGTGGTTCGACGTTACAGACGGAGGTGAGTGTTAAAATTGTTATCTTCAGAGAGGTGATGCTGCGCAGTCCCGCAGATGGTTAACAAAATGTTTTGGAACAGCCTACTGCCTCCATCTTCATGGTTTTAAACCTTGACGATGGTGACAGTATGTTTCTCAGAAATAAATATTTCTGATTTATTTTCAAAACCTTGTGGATACATACTGCCGTTTTCCCCCTTCGCCAATTAACTAAAGTGCGCATCACACGGTTGTTTCTGCACTGCTCTGCACTGCACGGACAGTGAATCGTGCTTATGACTGAATTCAGGCTCAGAAACAGACATGGCGTCACATAATTATCATTACCGTGGTCGCTTTAACACCTTCTCCTTCAGAAACACGATACCCCCTGATCAGGTAACTAAAATTAGATTCTCCTGCAACCTGTGGAACACTGAAGCCAAAAAAATCTCGTTTATTCAGCACTGACAATACCTACAGGAGAGACAGTTTATCCCACCCACTACAAGAATGTCACTTTCCAACAGTATGCATATTAATGTCGATCTTGTGTCTGACTGTTTCAGCGTCCTATATCAAGCCATGCGCGCGCAGTGACCCTGACTTCAACATCTGCGCACTGCAGCACGCGAAGGAGACTTTCCCAGTCTTCGTGAAGGGTAAGTTTCCCACTGGATGCAAGTTAGGGCGATATCGCACTAGGATGCCATGGCGTCCAGCTGCCAGATGGTCGGGACTGAATTTCAATTATAAATCTTTCGGTGTCGAAATTGGACATGTTTGAAGGAAACAGAAACACACACAAGCACATATACACGCACGGACGTCAATGGACTGGCCTGAGACTGTCGTGTGATGTTGATTTGGCCTTTGCCTTCGTGGCAGCGATGCCAGCAGCATTAGCACTTGGCATCTTGGTTGGCAGCGATGCCAGCAGCATTAGCACTTGGCATCTTGGTTGGCAGCGCTGCCAGACAGATGCCAGGTGCGATATATGACCACTGAATTAATGCACTGAATTTGGCCCAGATGCTGGTAGCTGAGCCATGGCCTTCCGTTGACATCCTAGCGTGATACCGCCCTTAAAGCATCACGCGGTGTGTGCGGAAGTGGAGGTAGACCTCCACGATTTCTTTATCCATTCACTAAATGGAGGCCGGTGATCCAGCAAGTTCACGCCTGAGGAAATAGGAACTGAACCCCAGGGCCGGTCTGGACGCCATATATGAGAAATCATCTGTTAACCCTACCGGGAATCGATCCTCGCCTCTTTGGTTGCTCAGCTTATAAATTACTTCCTATAACCCCTATACCTACTGAGCTACCTCTTGGTTCTGTGAAAACGTGGCACAGTTCAGATATTTGGGAACGACAATAACAAATCAAAACCTGATTCAGGAGGAAATTAAGAGGAGACTGAACTCGGGCAATGCTTGCTACCGTTCAGTCCAGAAGCTTTTGTCTTCTCATCTACTGTCCAAAAACATAAAAATCAGAATATACAAAACTATAATTTTGCCTGTGGTTCTGTATGGATGTGAAACTTCGCCTCTGACATTAAGGGAGGAACATAGACAGAGGGAGTTTGAGAACAGGGTGTTGAGGAGAATATTTGGACCCAAGAGAGATGAAGTGACAGGAGGTTGGAGAAAAATGCATAAAGAGGAGCTTCATAACTTGTACTCTTCTCCAAGTTGTAATTAGAATCATCAAGTCAAGGAGAATAAGATGGACAGGGTATTGTAGCACGAATGGGAAGAAGAGAATACATGTAGGATATTTGTGGCAAAGCCAAAAGGAAAGAGACCACTAGGACGACCAATATGTAGGTAGGAGGATAATTTTAAGACGAATCTTAGAGAGATAGAATGAGATGGTATGGATTCGATTAATCTGGCTCAGAATAGGACGAGTGGAGGGCTGTTCTGAATACGGAAATGAACTTTCGGGATCCATAAAATGCCGGGAATTTCTTGAGTAGTTGCACAACTGACGGTTCCTCAGGAAGAGCTCAGTTCAATGGAGTTAGTTAATCACTGCTCCATATTGTCGCGTATCGGGCGTATATCGCGACAAATAAATTCTCGATGTATTCGATGTAGCGAATTTTATTTCACATTCGCTCTTACAATCACCCAAATTACAATCTGACGATTACTGCTATCTGCAGTATCACAAATAGTACACTCCCAATGCCACAATACAACTGACTGGTTGCTGGCTAACTCGACGATAGGTCCAGGACTCGCTGACTGACTCAGTACAACGCTGCGGTAGCCACACTAGAACTGACTGTGAATAGCCTTCGCTGCTCCGTATGTAGCCTCGATCGGACAGTACGGGAAAACGGCCACGTACTAGGCACCCTTTTTGCCTGGCGCTGTGTTGCTATGTAACGCTAGCGGAGGTCACCGCTGTTACTATCGTAACGTCGCCGCTGTTGACTCGCGTTGCCTAGCGACCGCGATATCCCTCGGTGACGTCACCGCGGAGGGGAGTGGCGGGGCGGGAACTCGCCTATTACCGTAAGAACGCGAGCGTTACGTTACCGCTGGGGAGGTAGGGGTCAACATGTCACAATATATATGAATTTTCCCTTCATGCAAGTAAAGCGGCACTAGAACTGAGCAAGTGCACGCGCATGCGCAAATGTAGAGATGGATTCTAGGCCTCTGGGCCAGAACATGGAAGACGGGAAGTCACACACAAGGAAAAGGGGCTCCGGGGAGAGTCGGAACACAGAAAGCTGACGGTTCATTGCCGTTTGCACAAAACTCTGCCACCGGAATTCATTTCGCATCACATCATATAAACATCTTAATATTAATCTCCCATACAGGTCTGAGTGTTTCGGGTGGTCTTATCTTCTCAGTCTTCAAGTAAAATGATGTAAAAATTCCCGATTTATTCCATGTCTACATTTGATTTTATTTCCGTTGTAGAAAAGATATTTGGCTTAAAGTACGATTTATGAAGCTACTAACATACTTTCAGTAATATAATGCAAATACATATATGATTCATCTGGCTAAAAGAAACCGTCTAAGGGAAATCATTTCCGAAACTTATACTTTTCAATCACTGAAAACTGTGTGAGGGTGCAGATTGGATTAAACCGGCTCAGGCTAGGGCGTGGCGGTGGGGCGTTATGAAATTTTGGGATCCGTGTGAAGCAGATTTTTCTTGAAGAATTTTATCTTGTGGGATATATATATTACCACAGTCAATAATTTCGTGGACTGGCCGCAGAGCGTCGTTGCATTGTATTACAGCGGATAGGTTGAGACATGATATGATGCCCTGTCAGTTCATCTCTCGTCACAGCAAGAGGCAGTTGTGTGCAAACAGTGCAAGCAGAACTACGGCCTCTATTGTGAACTGCTGTTACATGCGAGTGGCGGAAATTTAAGATATGGGAGTTTGAAGAACGGGCAAACATCAAGTTCCGCCAGAAACTAGGTAAATCCCCTAGCGAAACGCTTGGCATATGAAGAATTGGCTGTTGCTACACGACAACGCCCCTGCACATCGCTCTGTCCTTGTTCTGGAGGAACTGACAAGGCAACAGGTCACAGTTTTGCCACACCTTCCGTACTCACCTGATCTCGCACTGTGCGATTTCTTTCTCTTTCAACGCTTGAAAGCAAAGCTACGTGGTCGTAGATTTCAGTCGTACGAGGAGGCCGTCAGTGCCACAAGAGACGCCGAACGGGAATTTCCTGCCAATATGTTTCAGCAATGTTTTCGGCAGCTGTATCAACGTTGGCAGACTTGCATAGCGGCCAGCGGAAACTATTTTGAGGGCCGATGTGGATGTGTGTGTAAGTGTATGTGAATACCTTGTAATATGATGCGATAAAACCACAGTTCACGAAATTAATGACTGTACCACGTATATCTCCGTACACAGTCCGTTGATAGTCAACATACGTTTCGGAGGAACATGTCGCCTCCATCTTGATGGCCGAAGAAGAAAGAAGAAGAAGCAAAAAACAAGCGTGAAAGAGCACTCGGCAGGGAAAACGAAATACACAGCGTAATGTTCCCTAAGATAAGCAAGCTCTCTTCACAATCACCGTTCTGAGACCTAAAATCCTACACATGTATTCCTTGACTAGCTACATGACTATAAGCTTCCAGAGAATGAGCCAGTTTACCTACCACCCGCTGCCCTTGAAGCCTTCATGCAACCACGTGATGTTGTTATCTGCTGCAGGCGACAGGAAGTACAAGATACCGAGGATGGATCCCCTGGAGATAGCTGAGATGGAGATATCTGAGGGGCCGAGCAATGGCGGCTTGTCTCTGTCCATGCGCAATGTCAAGATGTATGGGCTGAAACACGCTGTACTTCAGAAAACGGAGTAAGTTACTTCAAGTGCAGTCGTCCTTGCGCAACACTGACTCTTCATGCCTGTCTGATATCTATGCAAGCATGTGTCTTCATGTTCTATCCATAATGAAGCCTGGTTCTTCACGTCTGATCTTTACACATGCCTGTTTCTTCATGTCTCATCCAAAGTAACGCCTGATTCTTCATGTGTGGTCTTTATATAAATCTGACTATTCTTAGAGATGGGATGGTATGAATTGGATTGATCTGGCTCAGGATAGGGACCAGTGGATGGCTCTTGTGAACACCGAATGAACCTTCGGGTTCCATAAAATGCTGGGAAATTCTTGGGTGGCTTCTCAAGAAGGGCTCAGCTCCATATGTAAGTACTCATGGCTGATACTTTCTGTCTGATAATTTATGCAAGCTTATTTCTTGACGTTCGATCCATAATAAAGCCTGATTCTTCACGTCTGATCTTTACACAAACCTGTTTCTTCATGTCACATCCAAAGTAACGCCTGATTCTTCATGCGTGATCTTTATACAAACCCCGTTTCTTCATGTCAGATCCTTGTGAAGCCTGATTCGTCATGGCTGATCTTTATACAAACCCCGTTTCTCCATGTTAGGTCCTTGTGAAGCCTGATTCGTCATGGCTGATCTTTATACAAACCCCGTTTCTCCATGTTAGGTCCTTGTGAAGCCTGATTCGTCATGGCTGATCTTTATACAAACCCCGTTTATTCATATTAGATCCATAAAGAAGCCTGATTCTTCACGTCAGATTTTCACGAGCGCATGAATACTTAATGTGTGCAAATATATACACACGCAATTCCTCATTTCTGATCTCTATAGAAGCCTGATTGTGCACGCTCTCACATTTCCGCAAGTCTGATTATCCATGTCTGACGTTTAGGAGCGTCCAATTTCTTCTTGCAAACGGCAGGCGACTGTTGAGCCTCCCGCGCTGCGATTCGTCAGGAACATGCGGGCATCACCCTCACCTCCATTTTGTTCCAGATTCGACTTCGACAGGAACCACGTGATGTACGACACGAACATTCCTGTCCTCACGATTCTCGGAGAGTACGAGGTTTCGGGACGGATCTTACTGTTGCCAATATCAGGCAAAGGGGACATCAACATCACACTGAGTAAGCGAGCGGAGATGCTTTTACGAGCTCAGATATTATTACTATTGCTAATACAGTGCGTTCAGTCAAGGAGGAAACTTCACAACAGCGCTGACCCGGCCCAACATTCCTCACAGATTGCTGCTGTAACTGCTGATAGCGGACTGAGTCATTAGCGCTGATAAACGCGCTCCGTTACAGTTACAGCAGCAATCTGTGAGGAATGTTGGGCCGGTCAGCGGTGTTGCGAAGTTTCCTCCTTGATTCAGCAGATTCTGATAAACTGGAAAACATACGAGGAAAGTTTGCAAATTTATCCTATAATCCGATTTATTCAGCCCCAACTCCTTTTGTAGTTATGAACCGAAGTTGAAAATATTCACATTTAAAAACGCTTTATTTCCAGGTGACAAAATTTTGGCGCTTTATTTCTTATTAACGTTTCCAAGAGCAAAATTAAACGTTTCTCTGTTATGGATGTTATTTGTTGTCTCCGTGTACCCACAAAGCAAATTAGAGACTTCTCCACCTTTAACGTCAGTACTGTCTCCTGACATTTAGCCCTTCAGCAAGGTGCGTCATGGCTGCAAACAGCATCTGCAAATCTCTGAACGTTTTCAATGAACATAACATCTGTCCTAAGGATACAATAACAATTTTGTTGCACGCGGTGGAGAGGTTGGTTGAGGCACTATGCTACAACCCGGAAGGCCGCGGGCTCGATTCCCGATGAGGTCACTGGATTTGTAGTGGTAAGCTATTTTAATTATGTGAAGCACTCATCGTGGTACAGATAATTTTTCTACAAAACATTTTCGAACATAACTTCAAAATTTCGCACTGTATTTCGCTGTATTTGTGACCGGTGGGCCAACCAACTCCACATGCCTGGCTCTCAAATGATTCACTGGTTATGGCCATCAAACCTACCTCAAGACACAGGGCTAGTCCTGCCTCCACCTCAGTATTTCGCGCTTCGACCATTATTGTCAATGCTTAATGTAAGGCATTAAAACAAAAGCAAGAAGCTGGGCATCTCTCACATAACATACACACGGGAATTTCTTGAAAATCAGTGAGATATTTCAAAAGCCGAAATTTAATGTGTAATGGAGCAGGTCAGCACCGAATTTCCGAAAGCTGTATTATTAACCGACAAACCGTTCTATTTTTAAGAGTTGACCGGCAGCTCCTTCTGTGGGCCATATTTACCCAATTTTCCACTTTACCAATGAAGACGAGGGTATTCTCTGCTTGCAGTCAACAGTCACCTCACGTACTCGTACGACTTCGACATCGTGGAGAGAAACGGCAACAGATACCACGTGACCAAGAACCATAAGGCCGTTGTGGAGCCCACCGTGGGGCTGTACCATCTGTCCAACTTGTTCAACGGCGATAAACTGTTGGGTAAGGCACTCAACACAGTCACTACAGCGATGGGGTAGGGGCTGGAAGGTCGGGGTTCGATTCCCGGCATGGCAAGATTCTTTTCTCATCAGCACAGCGTTCAGACAGGCTCTGGTATCCACCCAACCTCCTATCCAATGGGTAACGAGGGATCTTTCCACGACGGTAAAAAAGCTGAAGCGTGAAGCTGACAACTCACCTTCATCTAATGCCCAGGCCAAGAAACGTATACCTCCACTCCCCCATACGTCTTCATGGTACAGAGCTTAATTAAGCACAGGACCACTTTTACCTTTACCTGCTACCTTCATTCTCGGGGAAATGAAAGTAGCAGCAGGCTTCAACGAAACCCTGGTAATAATGTACCAGACTACACCACGTCACATGTGAGGAGACAGAATATCTCCATCCTGGCTACTGAAAAATCTTTTCCAAAGACAGCGACCACAAACTGAGACCGTTCTGAACTCTTCAGAACACAAGAATAAGCTTTGTGTTACTTGGAACAGTGTCTGATAGAGGCCGCTCCATAGCTCAGGCGGTTAGTCGCCGGCTTCCCATCCCGTCGGCCCGGGTTCAGTCCCACGACAAAGTGGCACTGCGGGCAGGTTTTCTCTGAGTACTTTGGTTTCCCCTGCCAATTCTCATTCCACTGAGTGATCCACACTCATTTGTCATCCGGGGCTGGTACAACAGGCCAGTCAATGTCTGACGTAACAAGTACACTCAGTGTCACCCCACCCCAAGAAACTAAAAAAAAAAAATCGTTAGAGGGTCTACTTCCTCCTCTTTAAAACTGTTGAGTTTTTTTTTTTTTTTTTTTTTTTTTTGCAAAATTCCAGTGTGGGGCAGGGGTCCGCAGAACACCAAGTAAAAGTACCAACATTCATATGACAGGAATGCGTGTATATTCGCCTACCCTGAATACTCATGATCAATAGAACTGGCTACAAAGGCTCTGAACGTACGTTTCAAGGACATTCTGGTGGTCTGTAGACCTACAGTAATAACTAACTCAAGCTTATCCAACCAACGCGGTACGCCCTACCTTAGCAGGGGATTCAAGGAATGAAACATGGCTGACGTTTCACAAATTGGCAGCACTGCAAACTTTGCAGTGTGGAAGTAAATCTTGGGCAACAAATGTCCCCCAATCCTCTGCGTGAAGTCAATTGCATAAATATTGTCACGATTTCAGTGACTGAAGGTGGGATTTGGGTTGGCAATCCCGAAATATATTAATAAAAACTATTACATCTTACCTAGATCTTATTCTATACCGTCACCTTCAAAGTAGTCCCCTAGGGAGCGCATACACCGATCCCAGCGTTTCTGCCACTTTTCAAATGCATCCTGGAAGTCTTTCTTTGTTAGGGTGTTTAGTACCGTCTGCGTTTCTGCTTGAATTTCCTCAACTGTATCAAATCTTCGCCCCTTCAACTTGATTTTCATCTTGGGGAAGAGAAAGAAGTCGCATGGGGCTAAGTCTGGCGAGTGCGGTGGGTGGGGAACAACTGCCATCTTGTTTTTAGCCAAAAATTCCTGCACAATGTAAGCCGTATGCGGTCGTGCGTTGTCATGGTGGAGTACCCAGTCGTTCGTGCGCCACTTCTCTGGAAGTTTTCTCCTCATGTCCTCCCTCAAACGCCTTAGAACATCGCGATAGAACTCTTTATTGACTGTCTGACTAGGAGGGATGAATTCCTTATGAACAATCCTGTCAATATAAAAAAAGACAGATCAACATGGACTTAATTTTGCTCTTGACTTGTCGAGTTTTTTTGGCCGAGGCGAAGAAGGGCTCTTCCATTGCGACGTTTGCTGCTTGCTTTCAGGGTCGTAGCCATAAACCCAACTTTCGTCACCAGTGACAACCTTTGAAAGAAAGTTTGGAAGTTTGGATCTTCTTGAAGTTGTTGTTGAAGATCCCTGCAGACTTCCAAGCGATGCTTCTGTTCATTTTGCAGCAGTCGTGGCACAAACTTCGCCGCAGTCCTCATGTTCAGTTCCTCTGACAGAATTTGTTGACATGTGCCATAACTTAGTCCTAAGGTGTTACAGAGATCTTGGATGGTCAGTCTACGATCTTGCAGAATCAGATTCCTAACTTTCGCGACATTTTCTGGTGTGGTGACAGTTGACGGCCGTCCCGAACGATCGTCATCATCAGTCGATGTTCGGCCATTTTTGAAACGCTTATACTACTTGTAAGTTTGTGTCTGGCCTAAACTGCTGTCACCAAAAGCTTGCTTCAACATTTGGTGCATTTCTGCAGCGGTTTTCCCAGTTTAAAACAAAACTTTATACAGACACGCTGCTCTCTGAGGTCAGCCATCGCAAAACCGCAAACTCACGGAAACACAACAATGGAAATACGTTCACCAACAATAAATCCAACCACTCAACTGGACGCCGCTTGCCACACTGATTCATGAAGGGTGTGTGGGGAGACACCTAGCGGTATTTCGATGTACTCATAACCATTCGCGCGAAAAAATCAAATTTCGGGAGTTTTTGGATTTCACGTAGTAGGATCCTGAAACAACTCGTGACTATATTTTACAAGTCATACACAGACTAGTGTTCTCAGTCACGGTTTTCACTAGTCGTTGCTGGGTAGCGGTTTCCAAAAGTGGACGTGCCTCTGATCCCAGGTTCACTTCCTCGTTGGCTGACGGCCATCTCACACCAACCTCCTATTCTTCTCGTTTCTTGGGGTGGGGTGAGACAGTCCACTTGGTACGTCGGCCACTAACTGGCCTATGGTACCCGCGCCGGATGATAGATAATGAGTGTGGAGAAGTCGGTGGAATGAGAATTGGCAGGGGAAACCAAGATACTCGGAGATACCACTTTGTCCACCACATGCCCTGAACTGGGCTCGAACCCAATGAGAAGCGGGAGACTAACCGCCTGAGCTATGGCACGGCCAAAACTCCCAGTCTTCTAACTTCCATCTCAGGACTCTCTTGTAATGGCAGCTGGTCCTCCTCGGTAAATGGCCTTGTCACAGACCGCACAGAAAACACTGCTTCCAACAGTTACTTCGCTACTGCGCGTTACACAGCCGTTACCTAGCCAATGGCTATTTCACCACAGTTCTTGCTTTGAGCATAAATGCTACAGTATCAATGCAACAGGCTTAAAATTATATAAGTATGTCCTATAGGATGTCCGCCAGCCACGCATGCGCACAAATGCAGTTCGTCATGTTGCAGGAACTCAAGTTAACGGCTTCCTCAACGAGAACTGGCAGGAGATCTACAGGAGCATGTCCCCGGCAATTTCGGAGGCTTTCGCCCAGGTCGTAGGCAACATCGTCAACACCATAGCGAGCGGGTTACCATACGACGCGCTATTCCCAGTGACGGGGCATTGAAGGGGGATCAAGCACACGGCGCCGTGACGCCAAATATGTCGTCGTTCTTATAAACATGTTACGACTGACGCGAACTGTAATAATGACACTCGTGACCGAGCGATCAGTGACGTCACGGGTGGCAGGAACATCTTTCATTGTCACGTCAGTCACTAGGCCTGCCTATATGCGTCCAGGGTTCGGAACCAGAGGAAACTCCGAAGTGTTGGCCAGGTTCCGGCATGACAACAAACAAGATACTTACAGGAATACATTCACTCTTAGGTTACTGGATCTGTTACGAAATTGGCAAAATTTACCCACACAAAATAAGTATAAAGACTGTATATACATTTTAAAGCGAATAAAGTACTTCCTTTCCACACAGCAAAGCTCTAATGTATTCCATTTACCCTCTTCCCTTGTAGTAACTCAATACATTCATTATTAAAAGGGCAAAGCGATCCCTGTAACAGGCCGCCGTGGCTCCCAGAATGTCTGCACAGTCGGCTCGCAGATGGCGGTGAGGTTGTTAGCCTTACGCGACGGGCCGGCAGCCCTTTTCCCCGCAAGAAGATACCTGATACTAGAGGCTGAGTCAATCCCAGCACCACAGTGCGGCTGGAAGGATTAGGTCAAATGAAAAATGCAATGACCTCATCGGGAAACGAACCGGCATAGGGTGTGAGTAAACGACGGTCTGAATTGGATTCGTGTGGCTCAGTTGGTTTCACTCAGAAAGGTAAAGAGCTCCGATTGCCACGGCCAACCTGAGCCACATGAATCCAATCCATACCGTCTTCACACTCTTTTTCAACTATATGCATATGCAGGTTCGATTCCCGATGAGGTCATTGCATTTTTCATTTGACCTAATCCTTCCAGCCGCACTATGGCCCTCGGGCCGACTCAGCCTCTAACAGAAATGAGTACCAGGAATCTTCCTGGTGGGTAAATGGTGGCCGACAGAGTCGTAAGGCTGGCAACCTCACCGCCATCTGTGAGCATGCTGTTTAGAAAATGTGGGGAGCCTCGACGTCTCACAGCCCAATGGGTCTCCAACACGTAACATCGCCTGCGCAGATAACAGTCTGTTCATGGAGAGAGAGCGGGTGGGTAGGAAAGCTTCTGCTCCGATTGGTACCGAGCGCCATCTTATTTACTCGTGCTTAATTATGTACCATACTGAGGAGTCGCGGTAGCTCAGTCGATATAGCTATGCGCCTGACGGTCGTGTTCAATTCTAAGCATAGACTAGGGATTTCTCTCTGCTCCACAGTCTCCAGACTGGCTGCGCTGTACAGATAGGGGACATGACAATGGAGCAACACTGCTGTATAGCAAGCTAGGGTCATTGAGGTCAAATACAAATATTACAAACGTCCCACAAACAGAGCGTTCTGTCGCTGTACCGTCTCGGGCAGTAACAAGAAAAAACACAATTCAGAATCTTATCCCTGGGTTTAATTAAATTAAATACTATGTGGTAGAGTTATAAGGGGAAGTGGAGGTATAGCGACACACTATTCTTGACCTTGGCATCAGTTGGAGGTGAGTGGACAGCCTCACGCCCCGGCCACTTCATCCCGGTACCCATTGTATAGGAGGCTGAGTGAGCCCCAAAGACGATCTGTGAAGAGAAAAAATCTTGTCCTTGCCGGGTAATCGAACCCAGGCCGTTGAGTCCCGTAGCCCGTGTAAATAATGACAGCCTACATGTGAATATGCTTGAGGGGTATGACTATCCCAGCCCTCCATGGCAGTGGGCCCATGGACACATGAAAGAAAAACAACGCGACAAGTCGGTGTCTTGCGCCGGTACAGAGGGGCGCCGGATGTGTTTCCTTCGTCAGCACCACTTCACGTGCCGTAAGAAGAGGACACGTACAAACATTCCCTGTACTTACCGACACAGCCTAAACAGTGTTTGTTCTTCTTGAGAAGCTTGTAGTCTCTCAGCGACTCTAAAACTTTCCTGCCTTCTATTCAAACTGGAGATACACTGGCACTTTTACAATAGTCAGACATTGAAGCCAGTTTAATCCATTTCTTATCCTCACATCCTTTACTTTCAAGACCGTACGTGTGCCAGCTTCCACACTGCGCATGTCACCCCCACCCTGCGTGCAGCAAACTCTTCTGATCTGGATGCAACTGATGTTTGGTGAGTGCGGGAAACTGCGAAGCTACTCCGTAGTTTGCCCGAGTCTCCAAGTCCAACGTCATACAGGCCTGGGGCCGAACACGTCTCACAAATTCATGATTCGGCGGCCGCTAACGTCACATGTCTCGGGACGTGCTGTCCAATAGTTCGCCTCTCCTGTTCTGCATTTCAGATGTCCTGGGTTCAAATCTCAACACGGATGCCCGCTATCCTGACTGACGTTTTCGTGGCTCGCCTTAAAGTTCTCCAGAAAAGCAATGGAACAGTGTCTCAAATCAGGCCACGACCTCTTCCTTCCACATCCCTTCCTATTCACTGCCCCCCCCCAACGATCCTATCATAATGCTATGCAATTTGGGCTGTCAGGTGTGTAATGTATAGTCTAAATACAAGGGGCAGTGTGAAGTCAGCGCTCTCGGCACGTTCATCAGAATTCCGCTCGCGGCAGCACTGTCCGCCTGGACACTCGTGAATGCTCGAAATTCAAAGCAGAAAGCTTCTTCTATACTCTCAGTACAAAGGCCTCTTTACGCTTGCTTGGTGTATATAGAATTCAAAGAATGCGCTGATGCATGCGCTTGCGTTAACGTAACTCCCGCTGAATATTCAAAGGAAAGACTCTTCATTTTGTTATAACTTCACACATTCTTTTTCGTCTTTTTTCTTCATTTCTTCTATACGTTCAGCATATTTATCTCCTTTCCTTCTTTGTATCGTATTTCTTCAATTCGCCGATCCTACCATCGTCCCCCCTGCCAGCTTCTCCCTCATTTACATTTTTATCTAACTACCTTTCTCAACAGAACATAAATCTACTTTCAGCGGCGTGTGTAACTTTCCTTGTTGCATTTGCTAAGGCGAAACTAACAGACTGACTAAGGTAAGGAAACAAAGGTAAAGTTGTGCCCGTTTAATTACGCACCACACCATGAAAACATATGGAGGAGTGGAGGCCTAGCTCCACCATTATTTACTTTTGAAATTTATTCACAGATTTCAAATAAAATGCATAAAAAGTATCACAGGTAAATATTTAAATATTTGCCTTCTGAATTATGATCGGAAAAATACCCACGTTTCGGAAGAATATATTACTCCCATCCCCAGGCTCGAAGAATAATCCAAGCAACCAACAAGATGCAGATGACAAGCAGGGAGAACTGTTCGTGGAACATCACGCGTGATATGGGACAGTCCTGTTGCTCCGAAACGTCAGATACTCCTGGAACTATGCAGCGTTACAGCACAGAACCGCATTCTTCACAGTCACTCCCGTGAGAACTTCAAATCCAACGTTTAACTGCATCTGTTGCTGTATCAGCGAACTATTTGACTGTCACATCCTGTGACGTTTCACAGCCGGTAAAGTAGCTACCACAAAGCATGAGGCCGGCAACTCAGACTCGTCTAGGTATGTCAAAGGGTGAAAAGCCTAACAAATTGCAGCGCGAACTGGATACAGTAGTGGGCTGTTGTGAAAACTGTAACGAACATTCCTGTTCAACAAAAGGCAGCAAGTGGAATCTGACTGAGCTCTCTGCTCCACTGAATTACGCAGATAGCTATCAAGGAGACGTTTCGGGGTCACCAAAGACGCCAATGTGTAGAGTATAAGATTTGTGACGACACGGATGGGCAACTCGAGTCTCTTAAGAAAAAGCGGCCAGCTTCACGCTCTATGCTGCTTACCCTGGCGCTCCTTGAGCTGGCCCGCAGGCAGCTTGCGCCCGATGACTGGGGGGAATCCATGTTCCTTCCAAGGAACTACACCCCGGCCAGTCAGTCGCTTTCCTCATCCATACAATTCGCGTGTTTAGGGGAAATCGGAAACTAGCAGTTCCATCTCTACAGACCCGCCTGCACCTCAGGACCTCGTTCCGCCTCGCCAAGGTGAATGACCAACAAAAACGTATGCAAGAATTCGTCCTCGTCAACATCCACCTACCGCGCTGGCTGCAGACAGGATCCGGCAACGTAAAAATAAAATAAAAAAAAACCTAATTTAGCATGTGAATGCCTTCCCGTGTGGCATGGTCCCTTGAGTAACGAACCTGTAAGGTTGGCAACACCCTCAGATAACTCAACAAACAAGACCATTATTTCAGTGAGCAGTGACGCTAATGTTTATTTCTGCAGGCGGGAGGCCTCCATATTTAGTTGCTACGTTACGGCTTAAACGTGCGATACACCTGTTCGAGTCCTGTGACTCGATGTACAAACAGAAGCTTAGAAGAGACGAACCTGCCTGGGGCGGAAGTGCTAAGAGAAATCCTTCCATATTAATAAAGGCAGAAAAAGGTATAAAAATTCATTCCTATGCTTAACTAATTAAGCACTACGCCATGAAGACGTATGAGAGGTGTGGATATATAGATCCACGCATTCTTGACCTCGACACTAGTTAGAGTTGAGTGCTTTCTTCACGCCCCGGCCGCCTTGCCACCTGTACCCACCTGTACCCGTAACCCGTCACTACAGTGACTCGTATTAAAATTGGTGGTACATATAGTAGCCACTGTGCCGTTAGGGGTTATAAACTTCATCAAAAACGAGGCAACCAAGATGCTCGTATGCAGATGTTAGAATGATCATAAGGACAGTATTTGTTATTTGTTTAATGACGCCATGAGCACTTCACGTTACCCAGTGTAGACTGTAGACTGTAGACAGGCAAAAAATGGTTCGGTGAAGCTATCCGGGTAACAGACCGTGGAGGCCCATAGAGTTGCGAGACGTCGAGGCTCCCATATTTTCTCTAGACAATGGGCTCACAAATGGCGGTGAGGTTGTCAGCCTTACGCGCGGGCCGCCCTTTACCCACAGGAAGATTCCTGGTACTCATTTCTGTTAGAGGCTGAGTCGAACCCAGGTCCGCAGTGCGGCTGGAGGGATTAGGTCAATTGAAAAACCCAATTACCTCATGTGAAATCGATCCCGCGACCCTCCGGTTTGCAGCACAGAGCCTCAACCAACTACGCTACTGCAAGCCCCCTCATGGATGTAGATAATTTAAGGTATATACCCTTTGTTGTACATGGCCTTAGGTTCTGAGAAAACAAGATAGCAAGTGTGCAGGTCAAGACCCGAACCGGGTACCTATCGAACACAAACTTACCTCTAAGCCAACTTGTTCGGTCAAAAAGCGTGGGAATTTCCCCATTTAGTCCCGTGTCGAGCCATCATACAACACGGAAGACACGCGGGGCCGCGCCTGCGCGATGTGAGCAGACTCTCTCTCGTGTCCGTAAGCGGCCCGAGGCACTAGTGACCTCTCTCTGTATTTCCCTCGCGTCCACGCAACTAAACCAGACCCCGTCAGTCTTTGGAACAGAAAATTGGAAGCGTAACTGCGCTTCGCTATCGTGATCCATCACATTTCCCACAAAGTACAGGAAGGCTCAAAATTCGGGACATAAACTAGAGCCCCGAGCAAGTCTGAACACTGTCGAAATCGTTTAGGAGCATAAATTTAATTCTGAGTGAATCCTGATACAAAATAGTATCTATGTCCCCAGGGAAATCATTCTGGCAAGGTTCATGGGGAAAATAAACTGCTCCATACATAATATGTAGGGTGTAGCGTCCGCGAAACTGATGTGAACGATGTTTTCTGCGCGGTCAGTGCCGAAATGATACAACCAGGAGAGTTTTGAGCAACAGTTCAGTTGTGGGATATTCGGCGGACAATAATGACGTGAGCACAGAAACTGAAAAAGCTCCATTGTTAAGATCCATTACCTGGCAGCGGCTAGTGGAGGAAGACTGAAAAGGCTTAGCGCGTGTTCTAGTGAGTTGTAAAGTGCGGAAATTAGCGATAGCGTTATAATTACTTGGAGTTGCGATCTGTAAGTGGTCAGTAAATCCAGCCTCCAAACCGAACCCCGTCTATAGTCACACAGACAGGTAAAAATACGGTACTCAAGATTTTAGAAGAAAATGCCAGCCATCCATAACATATCTCACGTCAGAAAAGTTATTACGACTTTTATCCTACTTTCCTATCTTGAAAAATAAAAATACGCTTATGCGATCACCATGCTTTCTGTGTATTACGCCAGCCCATACTTCTGAATTCAAGAACCGATCTTTATGAAACTTGGTATGTGCATCATGGCATCCGAGCCGATCACAGCACCATGCTTAAAAAGTTCCTCCAATCAGTCTGTGTATATTCACCTTACCGTTTCTTGGCAACGTCTCCGTAAAAACATTACCGCTGCAACAAACAGAAGAATTGCTGGGCACGTTGTTTTCTGTTTCATCCGTGTTGAATCAAGGAAATTAGGCGATTAATTCTTCCCAGAACTTTCTGTTTTTGTATGAATTTTTAAATAAGTTTGGGACGCGACTTTTGGGCCCTTGTGTATCTGCGATGAGTTTGGATTCTGAGGGGTAAACAGAGTAAAATTGTGCGTCGTGAGAGAGCATTCGCGCTTGTGTGTATGCTATACGTCCATTCGCTCGCAATCAATAACTGAGACGGTACACGAAACTGAGGGTCATACGGGAACCCGGAACGTTTCTACAGCCATTTCGGAATCTCGAAGTTTAACAAAAATGGTTCGAATGTATTGTCACTTACATGTGACTACAGGGGGCATGCGGTAGCGTAGTTGATTGAGGCACTATGCTAGAAGCCGGAAGGTCCCTGGTTCGAATCCCGATGAGGTTGATTTTTTCAATTTACCTAACTCTCCCAGCCGCACTATGGTCCTGGAGTCAACTCAGTCTTCGTGGGGTGCAAAGCGCGGCCTGCCCCTAGGCCTTGGCAACCTTACCGTCATCTGTGACAATACTGTCTAAAGAAAATGTGGGAGCCCCGACGTCTCAAAACCCTGTGGGCCTCCACGGGCTGTTACAGGGATAACTTTACCTTTTTATGTGACTACAGACGGGGTTTCGGATCTGTGAATAGATTTATTGACCACGTACAGGTCGTAACTACAACACTATCGCTATTTCAACATTTTACAGTTCATTACAGCACACAATCTAGTGTTCTCAAGCTGTTAGTAGACGTTTCCTGGTAACGGCTCCAACAATGACTATTCATATGCCTCCGAGCTCAAGTCGTCTCTTCACAGACTCCCATACAGAACTGACTAAATTCTAACATCGCCCTTTGCTTATATCATCTCGGCACGGGAAACATAGAAAGCAGCTCTTCTACTGTCGAGTTTGTGTCTGATGCTACGGGGAAGTGTTTACCGAGCCGTTTCCCGGAAATGGTCCTGGTATATCCGCCCATTTCGCGGTCGTTGCATAGCAACGGCTCCACAATCTACATTCTATAAAAATATAAGTGCTCATAGCTGCGGTTGTGAAGTACATGCATAACAGACAGACCAGTTTTCGTAATAAAATGACGAGTTATGTACAAAGAATTTTAGAAGTACAGGGGTGGGGGTGCGGCATGGGGCCCCAGTTAAGAAATCCACCCCAGTGTCACAGTCACTACCGGGCGGGTGACCTGCTTAGGACACTTTGCCTTTGCTTGCTCTCTCATGTTCCGTGACTTATACTCAACACAAAGGCAATCACGTGCCGTCACAACATGTGACGGGACAGTTGTCTGCAGCTTACAGGTCGTTGATCGAAATCCTACACAAACAAACAAACAATGTGGCATACACAGCCACAAGGCTTAAGATCGCTAAGATGAAAGTCGAGTATACAATTCTGTCGATGTATTCAGAGATACCAGCAAACAAATATTATCATGACCCATATTAATTCTGTTTATATCGATATATCATTCCCACTTTAATATTGTCACGTGTTTTGGTGACTAAACAAGGAGTCTGGATTGGTAATTGGATTTATTAATCACCTACAGCTCGTAACTGCAAACAATGATTAAACTGTTGTTGATTTCTACAATCTACCATCACTCCACATTAATCTTCTCAGTCTATTTCCACTAGACTTCACTCTCCGTTTCCGGGCAGCGGATTTATAACTCAGGAACTATAGAAGTCTCACTCCATTACACACTCCAAAAATCGATGTACTTCAGCAGTCTGTACTTCTGCAACCTCTGGCCATGCTACTGCTCCCTTGGATCTTCGGAACTCAACTGCTCCATCTCAAGTCAAAGTCACATTGCGACTGACGGTCAGTCAGTCTGTCTGTCTTGGTGTCGAGCCCCAATTTTTTTTATATGAAAGTTACTGTCCTGTTCATTTTGGGCGCCCTCTCTGACGAGAGGTCGGGTCTGTCATTTGTCAGTCATAGGCTGTGTTAGTAAGTCCATTGTCAGTATTTACATATATTTACAATCTAAACTAAATTCCTATTTCTATGTACAATATATACAAGGCCTCTGTCAGTCCAGGCTCGGTACAGCAGATTATGCCCTATTTCTAGTAGTATTCGCTACCACAGTAGCCTAGTCACTTGAACGGTACTCAACTCCTCCATCTCTAGTCTGATTTAGCGTTATACAGCCGCGACACGGACCAACTCCCAGAAAACGCGGCCTCCATAACTGAAACGCCTGTTGGGGTTACCAGGTGATCGCCATCTAGCCAGTTCATGGGCGCGCACACTGTTGCCTAGCAACGAGCTGTAACATTCGTCTACTGAGAACACAGCTCCCATTGTTGCGTGTTTACGGAGCAGTTGCCTAGCAATGCGTCAAAATATTATCCTCGCATCTAGGCCGGTACCTCCAAATTGGTGTCACTTTTCACAGGCCACACCATGCCACTTCATCTCTCTTCGGTCCAAATATTCTCCTCAACACCCTGTTCTCAAACACCCTCAGTCTATGTTCCTCCGTTAATGTCAGAGATCAAGTTTCACACCCGTACAGAACAACATGAAAATAACAGTTTTGTATGTTTTTGGACAGCAGACGAGAAGACAAAAGGTTCTGGACTGAATGGTAGCAAGCATTACCTGAGTTCAATCGCCTCTTAATTTCCTCCTGAATCAGGTTTCGATCTCTTATCGTTGTTCCCAAATATCTGAATTGTGCCACATTTTCAAAACATCTGTTTCCTATCTTTATGTCGTGAGTTTGCCCTGCATTTTGGTGACGAGACAGTAACATATTTTTAGTTTTCTCTGTGTTTACTTCTAGACCAACCTCCTTACTTGTGTCAATTAAAGTTTGTGTGTTTTTCTCTATGGTATCTACATTATCGCCCAGTAGATTCACATCATCGGCGTAGGCCAACAGCTGATGTGTCCCGTTTAATTTCAGTCCTACTTGGTTTCCCTGGACCTTCCTAATAGCATATTCTAAAGCAAAGTTGAAAAGAATGGTGATAAAGCATCTCCTTGTTTTAGACCATTTTGGATAGGAAATTTATTTATCTATATGGACTTCACTATACGTTTCGTTTAAACACATTTTAACCAACATAACTAGTTTCATGGGTATCCCAAACTCTATCAGAATAGCTGATGCACTGTCTCATCGTACTCCCATTTTTCTCCAATATCTGACGAATGCAAAAGATCTGATCTGTAGTTGAACGGTACGTCGAAACCAGTAATTTCATCTATGTATGGACTTAACCTTGAAAGAAGAATATTGAATAAAACTGATTAACTGATGGGTACATATTCGCCATTTTCCCATCAATTATATAACAAGCGAGAAATATACAAAACAGTTGCATCACTTCCAGTACAATTTATTGGGCAATTTGTAATCATAGATTTCAAGAGACATCGTACATTTTACAGACCTAGCCGTTGATGGGGCGCTAACTTATTTTTTTTTATTTACATAATATTAGCAATCAGAATTACATTTGATTCTATAAGCTAATTAGCTGTAATATTCTTCGTGACGTGCAGAGGGCTTATCCAGCGATTAGTCCTCGTTAACCCTCTCTCAGGTCGGCTGGCCAGTTCCTTTTTAGTCTTCGTTCATTGTGAGGTTCCAGTAACGGTTGCATTAGTACGTTCTCATGTCCTTCTGTTTTTTTGGGGTATCTTGTGCTTTTCCCTATTATGACTTCCTTCACTAGCGGCACTTTCAGGTCTTCATGGAGTGTTATATTGGAAACATAGCATGGGGCGTTAGTAATCATACGTAGTATCTTTGACTGACATCTTTGGATTATGGAAATATTGGTTTTCCTAGTACATCCCCATACTTCCACTCCATATACCCAAATTGGTGTTATTATGGTTTTGTAAAGTAAGATTTTGTTGTCTAATGAGAGCCTTGAATTTCTTCCAGTTAACTAATGCATATCCTTGATTCTTAAATCAATCTGTTTGCGTTTTTTAGTAATGTGTTCCTCCCAGGTTAGATGGTTGTCTAGATGAATACCTAAGTATTTTGTGCTGGGTGATTCAGGCATTTGTATGTTATTAAAGAAAACTGAAGGACATTGTTCTCTTCTTAGACTGAAGTTTACTTGCACTGACTTGGTTTCGTTGATTTTTATTTTCCATGTATTTGTCCACTCTTGTATTTGATTTAATGATTTTGCAAAGTGAAGGTAGCTATTGCTGGATCTGTGTTGGCTGAGAGGATCGCGGTACTTACATACTTACTCATGGAGCTGAGCCCTTCTGGAGGAGGGGCCAATTCTGCAGCTACTCAAGAATTTCTCAGCATTTTATGGAACCCGAAGGTTCATTACCGTGTTCACAAGAAACCTCCAGTGGTTCCTATCCTGAGCCAGATCTATCCAATCCATCCCATACCACTCTATCTCTCTAAGATCCATTCTAATATTGTCCACCCATTTACACCTTGGTATTTCCTGTGGTCTCTTTCCTTCTGGCTTTCCCACCAATATCCTATACACATTCCTCGTCTCCCCAATTCGTGCTACATGACCTGCCCACCTCATCCTCCTTGACTTGATCATTCTAATTATACTTGGAGTAAAAGTTATGAAGCTCCTCATTATGCAGTTTTCTCCAGCCTCCTGTCACTTCATTTCTCTTCGGTCCAAATATTCTCCTCAACACC
>NW_019733318.1:325795-387667 GCF_002891405.2 Cryptotermes secundus | reverse complement strand
GGCAGATATTTTTTTAATTTTGTACAGTAGTCCTGGATACCATATCTTATCAAAGGCTTGACTTTCATCGAGGAAGACCGATGTACAGAGCTCTTTATTTTCTATTGCTTGGTGTACTTTGTGTGTTATTCTATGTATCTGCTGTACAGTGGAGTGGTTTTCTCTAAACCAAATTGATGTGATGGTATCCATTCCTCTGTATTTGGGTCAGATCTTATTCTTTTTAAGAGAAGTCTTTCGATGAGCTTAGATATGATGGGTAATAAACTTACAGGACGATAGGACGACACATTATTAGGATTTTTGGATCAGGATTGTTTCTGCTGTTTTTAGCTGATTTGGCCAGTATTTATATTTGAGAATAGCATTAAATATATATGCGAGCAGTACTAACCCTTTTCTTGACATTTCTTTTAACATTATGGGAGTCACTTCATCAATGCCAGGTGCTTTTCTTGAATTTATGAGTGCTATTTCTCTTTGCACTTCTTTAACTGTAAACATTTTTATTTTTGGTATAATGCTGATAATTTCAGTTATTTGTCTTTCTATTTCTTTATCAGTATGGTCATCATATGGTGTAAAAATTGTAGCAAGATATTCAGCGAACAGAGCTGCTTTTTCTTCATCACTTCTTGCCCACAATATTTGGGGCGCCATTTCATTTCTTATAGGATGTATCTGCGTCTTCGGTTTCTTTAAATGTTTAATGTGTTTCCAGATGGTATTGTCATATCTGTTGAGGCTGGTTATATAGTCAGAGAAGGGTCTTTCTCTTGCCTCTTTAATTTTACACTTCAGCCCCTTACTTATATCTGTTGATGCTTGACTTCTATGCCACCTGGCTCTTGCTCTTCGTTTCTCAGCTATGAGTTATTTAATTTCAATTGGAACGTTCCTTGTGTTATTTTGGAAGGTGATCTTAGGTGCAGCATCTTGGGTTGCCTGTTTTATAGTGCTGATTGGAGAGGTTAGTGCGCTGTCGATTTCCATTGGGCTCTTGAGTCTCACATTTAGATTTATATCTTCTTGTAGTTTCGTCCTGTATTCTTCCCAATTAGTTTTTTTATTGTGCAGTTTGCTTCTTGGTGTTTTGTGAACAGCATGGCTACTGACAGTGGCTATGATTGGTGTGTGATCTGAAGAGAGACCGAAACTGGGTACCACATCCATGTATTCTGAAGAAATTCCATTAGTAACGAAGAAGTTCAAGAGGTCAGGGGTTTTGTTGGGATCTGTTGGCCAGTATGTCGGCGTGCCAGTTGACAAGTGCGAATATTTTTGCTCTTGTAATGTTTTTGATAATTCTCTGCCTTTTGTCGTTTTTAGGCGAGATCCCCTTAAGGTGTTCTTGCTATTGTAATCTATGCCTGCTACAAATTTGTGTCCCAGCGTTTGAAAGAAATCATTAAAGTTCTCTTTTTTTATTATATTGTGGCATGTTGCGCAACGGAGGACCCCTACCTCCCCAGCGGCACGTGGCGGTAACATAGCGCTCTCGTAATAGGCGAGTCATCACTCCGCCACTCTCCCCACGGTGACGTAACGCGTAACGCGCGGTGACGTGCCGAGCGGAGCCGAAGTGAGCCGAGTCCCAGCGCACTGGCCGCTATGCAACGCGGATAAACAGTGGTTGCGATAGACGACGGTAGCAACAGTGATGCCTACCACGTGGTTGTTTTCTCGTTGCCCTGCTGAGGGTTTATAAGGGAGCTACACAGCCGCCGACGACGAGTTCTCAGTTCGCAAGTTACGAGTTACAGACGCGTGTGCGAGAATCAGTGATAGTTCGTGATAACCGAGTGTATTTGGAGTGTGTAACTCAGAGAGACTTGTATAGCTCCCGCGTTATTAATACGTGAAGTCTCTTGAAGATAGTGTGAAGAGATTTGATTGTAGGGTTTGTAAAGTGTGGAAACCCGTAACATTTTTATAATTAATTGTAGCCGTGATTTTTAGGTTGTTAAATAAACCAATTAACGATCTCTACGGCGTCTTCAATAACCCAACACGTTACAATATGTTTTCGTGGACAGTAAACTGCAGCAAGAGTTATCTTGTATTGGGTCATCTTTACTCTTATCACTGGCCCCTGTAGGTGACTTAATTTGTACTTTGGGAGCTCATAACGGTTAATAGCTCTTTTTATTAATATAGCAGTTCCTCCATGTGCTGTAGTGTCGGGATGATTAGTAGAATATGTTAAATTCTTTGGTATATTGAAGTACGATCTATCAGTGAAATGAGTTTCACATATGAGCATTATGTCTATGAAGTTGTGTTGAAGGAATATCTCTAGTTCATTTTTTGCTGTAGAAGGCCGTTGGCGTTCCATAGTGCAATTCTAAGGAATTTAATGGGTTTTAGATATTAACGTTGATAGCATGTTTAATATCATGCTGTTCTGTTGAGTGAGTTGTTGGAACATTGCTTTAAATTCTTCAAGAAATTTGGTTAACAAATTAGTTGTATTTGGGTCGTTAGTATTTTCCCTTGCTTCTCCTGGGTATGTGATGTTTGGTTCTTGGTTTCTCTTCCCGCTAAGGGCTTTTGAACAACTGATTCCTGGTTGTAACTGAGCTGGTTGGCTTTGGGTTAGTGCGTTGTGTTCAATGTTTAGTCTATTGTTAGTGTTATTTGGCTGTTTCAATAAACTGTGATAATATTCACATCCTCTGTAATTAGCCGGAGGTGCACCTCCACAGAATACACATTTTGCAGGCGTGTTTTTAACATATTTGCAGCTCTGTGTGCTGTGCGGCCCACCACATTTTACACATACTTACGGTTTGTTACAATATGATCTTGTATGACCATATCGTTTACATCGCATGCACCGTGGGATTCCTTTTGGCTTTCTTGGGGGTTCTATTACAACTGTTTGCTTTTGTAGTCTTGCTAGTTTGTAGATTTCTTTGTTGTTAGTGGCAGGCTCTAGATCAACAAAAAATACGTTAAGTGGTTCTTTGGTCATCCGGCTTTTTGCATTTCTGATGTTTCTTACCTTGTGTCCTCCATTATTGAGTTCTTCAGTTTCTTGTAGGTTACTTGAAAAATGTAGATGTTTAATAACCATCCTGAAGGCACGACTTTCCTTCAGTTGGTACGTATGATGTATAATATTCTTTTCACGCATATATCGTACAAGTTTACGATAAGTGTCCGGAGTATGACAGTTAATTTTTATAGTGTTGTCTAATAAGGTTTTGGCAGTGTACTGTTCTATTTCAACTATGCTGCACAGGTTATGTACCATGTCTTGATAGTTTGTTACCCCGTATACAAATATTGGTGGTGGTTTCTGGATTTTATTCTCTATTATCTTGGTGGTGGTGTTTTCGTCATCTTCTACATTTAGTTGACTATATCTGTTTGTTAAGGTTATGTTTTGACTGACAGGTTGATTTACCTTCCTTCTTTTTGTGTTCTTCACATTTTACCGTGTGTTTTCGTTCGAATCCTGGATGGTAGCATCTTCTTCACTAGTTGATGACATCCTATGATAGTACTGTTTACTTTTTTTGTTGTCTGTTGGGATGGTTGGGTCGGTCGCCTCAGGAACCGTTGCTGTTGTTAATATCTGTTGTCATCACTCGTGCCAGGCTGGCTCATTGATTGATCGTTGCAATACTGCTGCATTTTCGCGTTATCAGTTTAACTATTAGATAACGTTTACAGCGGTCACCTCACTATAACTTTCACTATAAAGCACGTGCCTCACGGAGCGTTGTCTTATACACGTCCGTTCTGCTCGGCCGTCTCGATAAAACTCGGGCGTTAATATTAAAACATTTATGATGAGATTTCATGACGGGCTTCTGTGAACACAGCATTAAATTACGACTGTCCAAAATTATGGGTTAATTCAATCGGTTTTGTTCGAATTCTTTTATTTGTCGACTGGACTTGGTTGACGCGGCATTTAAAACGATAGATTTAGTTTGTCTGTTTAGATCGGCGTTCTTTGGGTAAATGGAAGTAAACTGAAAATAAAATTGCATTTACTTGTTCAGGTTACAGGTGAAGCTTGGAGCCATTTTGGAAGCTTAAAGCCATAGATGCGGGCCAGAGCGAAACCAGTGTCACCGCAAAGTCACGCCTACGTGGGAACGGGCGGTTGAAGTGGGGCCGAAGCTGCTAGCTCGCAACTGAGGCGGGATGCTTTAATTGCGATGAGGTAAATTTCGTTGGATCTGATCAATAGGACTGCGTGCATTCGACTTATATGTGATGAACTCTGCATAACAATTGATCAACTGCTAAAGAGGCGTCGGCGTCGGGGCGCGTGTGCAGCAGAATTTTGGACTGGCTTTGACGTGTCGCGCGTAAAGGGATAAAACGGTTACATTTCTTGGTCGACCTAGAAATGTATTTAAAAATTGAAGAATGCCGTTTTCTGGGACGTGGAGTCGTGTAGATATTGTGTAAAGCGACGTTTCGGAGGAATGTATCGCCTCCATTTTCAGGGTATAACAATCCGCTGTAGTGTAGTGGTCAGAGTTCCTGGCTACAGATCCAGAGGTCCGGGTTCTTTTCCCGGCGCTACCATATTTTCTGAGAAGTAGTGGACCTGAAACGGAATCCACTCAGTCTGATGAGGATAACTGAGGTGATATTTCAAGGAAATAGCGGCTCCGGTCTAGAAAACCGAAAATAACGGCCTTGGATATTCGTTGCGCTGACCACGCGACACCCTCTTTCCGCTAAATTTGGCACTAACTTTGTCGACAAGCGGCGGTCGCTCGGTCGGTATAGTTCGTTTGCGGACTAAATCCACAGCGATTGTTTTTGTTTGTGTGTGGATGGAGGCGATACGTTTCCTCCGAAACGTCGGTTTGAACAATATCTACACGGCACCACATCCCAGAGGACTGCTCTTTTCATAGTCAACGCCGTTAAAACCTAAAAATCTTACATATTTAAAATATACTGAATGTGTGTGAACTTCACTTGAATGACGGACAGGGCTACATCACCGTAACGTCTCGTCTTGACTATTGCAATAATTCAGATAATAATAAGCTTGTGGCTTATGAGCAAATGAAAACATCCATAATGACTCAGTCGGTATAGCGACGGGCTAGACGGCCGAGGAATTGGTATTCGATTCTCGGCAGAGAGCAAGAGATTATTCTCTTCTCCACAGCGTCCAGATCGGCCCTGGAACCCACCCAACCTCCTATCCAATGTGTCCCGGGAGCCTTTTCCGGTGGTAAAGCGGCCATGGCGTGAGTCTGACAACTCGCCTCTCTCAATTGCCGAGGTCAAGAATATGTGGATCTATACAATCACTCCTGCACAAGTCTTTACAGCAGACTATTTGAGAACAGGGATAAATTTACTCACTGTGGCTTGCTGTATGGTGTATGACACGTGTCTCTCACCTTCAAGACAGATCAAATCTCTATTAGCCGAGTTACCGAATATAGACAATCCCACAATTAAAATATTTCATAAAGACGAGAGAGTTCTTTACACACTGCTCAACCAATATATAATTCAGCGGACGCCAAATTTACTGTCCTCTGGAAGGTGATATCATGCTACTGACGTTTCGGAGCAATTACTACCTCCATCTTCACAATATATGTCAGTCCTAATCTCGGAATTACCAATACAGCACAGTACGCCATGGATATTCTGAAAGAATTCACGAATGGAATTGTATTCACTTGACCGGCGGGTTGTCTGGGACATCGTGTCCCCTAACACAGAGCCTTGCAGACCACAAACTGGCATGCCCAACAGTTTCCACGTGCCAGAATTGCATATTGCAGCGCGGCCGAACCGCTCACATGCGCTCGAACAGCGATCTACAGACCTTCATGAAAAGTTGCCGCAAGCTTTGTGAAAAAGACGTGGGAAATATTGAGTGACGCGGGGGGGGGGTCATCCATTGCACACTTTATTTCACACTCCATCTGCCGTGGGAAAGACAAGCGTCGCCGTCATTTAGTGACGCACACTTATGCCTCGAGTAAAACACGAATGTCCAATGTCACCAAAATCATTTAATACTGTCACGCAGTATGTGTGACTACACATGGGGGGTTGGAGTGGTAACTACAAATAACTATAGCACTATCGCTATCTCAACACTTTACAGTTCACTACAGCCACAGTCTAGTGTTCTCAGCCTGTTACTAGATGTTTCCTGGTAAGAGCTCCAACAATGGTCTCTGCCTCCGGCAAGTCCTCTCTTCACAGACTCCCATACAGAACTAACTGGGTCGCCTCAACTGTCAATTCCTCGGCACGGACAATGTAGAAAATACACCTCTTTTACTACTGTAGAAGAGTGTTTACAGTACCGTTGCGTAGCACCGCAGAAAACACCCAGTCTCCAACAGTACCTCTACTGCTGCGCGTTGATTCGTTGCTGCGGGAATGTGGTTACCGAGCCGCTGCCTAGAAACGCCTATCTCGCTGTCGTCGTATAGTAACGGCTCTACACACTACAATATTGACTTGGGAAGTCATTAGACAATGGCAAGACGCTTTAACCAAAGACTTTAACACTGGTAATACAGCGTTAAACAGACTCCTACTTGCAGACGATCGGGCTATTTTCATTAAGTCAGAAGTCGACCTTCATCAAAGACAAGTCAACGGACTTGAAACCCTGGAAAATGGCTTTAACGTGGGAATTTCAACCACAAAAAGTCGAACTACGGCATTTCAAAGGGGGGGGGGGAAACCACACAAGATGTAAAAACAGATAAAGTGTTAATTATTTGAGTTTTAATGAATCATACTGCCCAAAAGAACATATAAACTTTAAACTAATTACATTTCAGGCCGGTCAAGGTAGCCGAGCGGTCTAAGGCTCGCTTGGAAACCGGGATCGTGGGTTCGAATCCCACTCAGGGCATGGATGTTTAGTTTGTGTGTGTGCGTTTTTCTGTGTTTGTGTACAGGTAGAGGCCTTGCGACGAGCTGATCACCCGCCCAAGGAGTCCTACCGAATGTGTAAGATCTAGAAAAACCGAAGTGAATGGAGTTCATGGAGGTAGGCCTAGGCCCACTGGGGCTGTAGTGCCAAGAAAAAAAATACATTTCAGAGAATGTGTGGAATGGGGCGAAGACAGTAAGACAAAGCAAAACTGAACTTTAAACGGCAGTAGTAGTGACTGTGCTAATTTATGCAAGTGAACACCAGCCAATGAATCTTTCAGGCACGGTAAAGCTGTCCCTGTGCTTAACTAATTAAGCACTACCCCAATAAGACGAATGGGGCGTGCTTGTATAGATTCTTGATTTCTTGACCTCGGCACTAGTTGGGAATGAGTGGTTTAACTTCAAGCCCCGGCCGTCTTACCACTAGGGAAAGAGACCCCAGTACCCATTGGAAAGGAGGCCCGGTGGGCCTCAGAGCCGGTCTGTACGACGTGGAGAAGAGAAAATTCTTGCACATACCAGGACTTGAATTCTGACTCCTCCACTGTTCAACCCTTAGCCAGTCGCTATCCCAGAATCCTGCAAATCTTTGAGACAAGAGGAAAACAGAAGCAGCTGAAATGGGGTTCCTAACGTCCAGTAACTGCACAAACCGATGTAGAGACATACGTTCCGTAGCCTAGTTGGTTGAGGAACTGTGCTACAAGCCGGAAGGTCGCGGGTTTAATTCCCTTTAAGGTCACTGCATTTCTCAATTGACCTAAACCTTCCAGCCGCACTATGGCCCTGGGGTCAACTCAGCCTGTAACAGAAATGCGTACCAGGAATCTTCTTGGGGGGTAAAGGGTGGCCGGCGCGTAAGGCTGACCTCACCGCCATCCGTGAGCCGATTGTCAAGAAAATGTGGGAGCCTCGACGTCTCACACCCCTATGGGCCTCCACAGCCTGTTACAGGGACAGTTTTACCTATTACTAAAAGTAATCGATTTAACTGAGAGGTTATCAAGAAAACTGGCACGTACATACTATAAGAACAACAGACAGCCTCCCAAAGAGGTTTTTTTATTATTATTATTACTTGGTGGGGTGGGACTGAGTCCACTTCGTACTCTGGCCACTTCTGGCCTATTGTACCAGCCCCAGATGATAGGTGAGGGTGATTATGGAGCAACTGGTGGAATGAAGATTGGCAGGGGAAACCCAAGTACTCGGAGGAAACCTGCCCCAGCGCCACTTTGTCCACCACAAATCCCACTTTACCAGACCCTGGATAGAACCCGGGCCGCCGCGGTGGGAAGCCAGCGACTAACCGCTTGAGCTATGGCGCGGCCTATCCAACGCTACATACGTTAAATAACCCAAGATAATACAGTGTTTCATTTATGAGTGAAACGTATGCCATGCGTTCCAGGCCTTGAGACAACGGAAAAAGTCCCTAGGAATTATGAATGAGAATCCTACGGAGAAGACTTTCCGCTGGGGGTCGCATGTCCCGGCATTTTAACCTGACATCCACAAATATGTTTTTGCAGCAGGCGTAATCTATTCGTATGTTGACATTCACCAATTACGGCAGCTGAATCAGAATGGGAAGCTGTACATTTCCTGAAATTGTGGACATGCTTGTGCCGCGCGGAAAGTCGCGGCAAGTGTCCGTGAAGTTTCCAAATCTGCCACGATAAATTTAACATTTCTTCCCTAGAATTTACTGAAGATAAGACAGATTCAGGTTCTTCTGTTTCCATCACTGCTGACTTCGAGGGGCAGCACAATGGAAACATGGGTTTGGGAGAGATTTCAAATTTTCGAGAGAAGTGGAGTAAGTTTCGCAGCAATCACCGTCCATATCTCCATCAGTACAACACTTGGAACAGCGATACCAACTCAGTCCATTCAAGACGTGAATTACATGTGACCAAACAATTTTAAAACACCCTGTATATTGCACAACTGACAAGGAAAGTAATCATGTCCGGGGCGAAGAACGGGTAATTCTGCTTGCCGGGAACAAAATTCTTGGGGGGGGGGAACCGACCAGAGTAATGCACGTGAGAAACGTCACGCTCTGGCGACCTTGACTGTCGCGGTTGAGAGACACTGGTTCGGCTCCCAGTCAGGGTGACAAGTGATTTCTCAGACCGTGACGGCCTCTGACGGAAAGAGCAAGACCACAGAGATTTCCCCGTTTTTACTCGTTTAAAGCCAAGTGGTAACTATATATACCACCTCGCTTAAAATCTCTATATTGACCCTGCAATGCACTTATGCCTTTCGTACTATTCTCACAATTCATATCGATTACTCCCCTAACCACAACTAACCACTGATCGGTGTTATGGAGACCAGCAATTGAGTCAGCAACACGCCCCGGCCGTTTTACCTCCCAGATAGAGCCCAAGGTACGCAGTGTGAAAGAGGCAGGGTGGGTCCCACAGCCGGTTTGGACGTTGTGGAGAAAAATCTAGTCCATACTGTCATTCGAACCCCGGTCGTCTAACCCGTAGCCTATCACTATACCAACTGAGCTATCCCGTCTCTCTCTTGTCTGTAAGGCATGAAATGGATTTATAAATAATGTCTCGTTGAACTTTTTAGGCTTCAGGTTTAATGCTGTGTCTCATCGTACCCCCATTTTTTCTCCAATATCTGACAATGCAAAAGATCTGATCTGTAGTTGATCTGTCACGTCGAAACCCACACTGATGATCCCCAATAATTTCATCTATATATGGACTTAACCTTGAGAGAAGAATATTGGATACAATTTTATATGAAGTTGATAGCAGTGATATCCCCTTATAATTACTACAGTCAGTCTTATCACCCTTCTTGTGCACTGGTACAAGAACAGGCTCCTTCCACTGATCAGGCAGTTCTTCCTTATGCCAAATGGAATTAACGAGTTCATGGATCTCAGACTGTGATGTTTCGCCTCCTGCGTGAATCATTTCTGCCGGAATTTGATCAATACCTAGCAATTTATACTAATTAGCCCACTTTCCTTAATTTGAAAACTGAAAGTGGCAGAGCTCTATGCTGTCCCCCAGACAGGTGACGCACACATTAAGCAGAAACTGGTCAGCAGGTTCTGACGTGACGAATCGCTTTGAAGGGCTCAGATAAGGCGAGGCACTGAAACGTAGAGGAGACAATTGGAACGAAAGCGAATCTGTTTCCTTGAGTGTCGAAGCATCCGAGAGAGGGGGAACGGTTGCCTTTATAAACCGCCTCAGGGCAACTCGTCCACGAAAACACGAGAGCCTGGTTCACACCAGCACGCAGCGTGTGAGGTACATTTACGGAGGCAGAATATGAACACTTCAGGGAGAAAACAGCGGTGACGAACACTTCTCCAAGTAACTTTAGCCGATCGCCGTCCTAAAGATCCCACGACTGTCACTAGAGATGAGCCCTCAGTCGCAGGTATACGGGCTTCGGATACCGGGAAGGGAACACTGCGGGGTCACCAGATCATGCACCGTATGTTACCGTCTTAAGTCAAAATTGCGTACGGTGATTGTCAACCTTTACATTTTTTTAATTCGCTTAGTGGGGGATGGAGTCCAACTGGGTCCACTCGGCACGGCGGCCACTGATTGGCCTATTGTACCTGCCCCGGGTGATTATGATGGAGAATTTGGTGGAATGAAGATTGGCAGGGGAAACCGAAGTACTCGGAGAAAACCCGCCCCAGCGCCACTTTGTCCACCATAAATCCCACTTGACCAGACCCGGGATCGAACCCGGGCCGCCGCGGTGGGAAGCCAGCGACTAACCCCTTGAGCTATGGCGCGGCCCCAGTCTTTACATTATTCCTCCTTCCAGCTCGCCTCTCAGTGACCTCTTCTGTCGTCAGCATAACTCTTATTCACAACAATGCGCTCCCAGTTCGCTTGTCATTCACACTACCCCCCATCTCCTCCTGTGTCTCGACTCCAACCGTCCTCTCTCTCACCCTCACGTATCTCCTAGCCATAAGCCCCAAGTGACCATTAATTTTAAACAAGCAAGTATTAGCCGAGTTCAATATCCTCTTAATTTCCTCCTGAATCAGCATTTGATTTGTTATATTTGTATCTGAACTGTGCCACATTTTCAAAACATCTGTTACCTATTTTCATGTAATGATTTTGCCCTCCATTTTGATGACGAGATAGCAAAAATAAAATAGAATACACTTGCCCGGTACGGGGTAGCGGCATACAAGCCGGAAGGTCGCGGGTTCGATTCCCGATGAGGCCATTGGTGTCTTCAATTGACCTAATCTTTCCAGCCGCACTATTGCTGTGATGTCGACTCAGCCTCTAACGGAAATGAGTGCCAGGAATCTTCCTGGGGGATAAAGGGCGGTCAGCGCGTAAGGCTGGCAACCTCACCGCCATCTGTGAGCCGACTGTCTAGAGAAAATGTGGGAGCCTCGACGTCTCACAACCCTATGGGCCTCAACGGCCTGTTACAGGGATAACTTTACCTTATTATTAATTACCTCGTCGGTGAAAACTGCCCGATTCCAATCCGTGCGTCACTGCTTCACTCACGCGACGCTTCGTCCTGTGAAGTGACGCTACTGCGAACGTCGCTGCCAGCCGAAACCCTTTCGACGGCCCGACAATTTCGTATCTCAAGTTTAGTGAAAGAAAAAGTGCCTTTGCGTGCACCGACATTTAACTTTGCGAAAGTCGCTGTGAACATTGTGCCACTGGATGTCCCCAGGGTCGTCGTAACATCTAATTTCCTACAATTAGCTGATGAGCAAACTCGTGATCTGAAAACGTTACTGGGGTCACTTAATCTTGGGTCAACAACTGATGCACGACATCGCTAAGGAACCTGAAACTCCTATGGAGGGAGTTTTGTTGCGGAACGTAAGGTGGGAACATGGCGTTCATGCGGACTATACACGTATTTACTCAGATTTGGTCTGACGGCGATAATTAGTGAACAACCGGACACATAAAATTTTGTACAGGTATGAACCGTAAATATATTCACATATTGCTTAGAAAATATTGTTTGTGTCAGCAGTCATAAACATGGCGGCAATGCGAAAAAAAAACTTTCAGGTTGTAAATTTAACCTGCAATAGAAAGTTTTCTGTAGAAACAAAACTATAAGGCATAAGGGAGTGTAGACTTCACGAGTCCTGCCCAGAACTTCATGCTACCATTAGCTCGTGCAACTGGGGTCCTACTTCTGTAGGAAATGGCTGACAATCAGTGCAGGGTAAAATACTTCACACACATACGCTTACAACCTTTTCATTCAACGTCCGTTTTAATATCATCCCCCGTCTACGCGTGCTTCTCCCAGCTGCTCTGCCTTCACGATTACCTAACAAGATTTCATAAATCTCTTCTCTCCATGCTGGCTACATGCCCAGCCCTTCTTCTATGTTATCCGTTTCGATCACATTCATTCGTAAATGTACAAAATGACCATGAATTATCGTTACATAATAATTTAATTTTCCCACCATGAATATGGAGGCAGCAGGTTCCTTCGAAAAGCTGATATATATATGTACTAAAATACACTGCGGGTCACTTATGTCAGAAGCAAAATAATTAAGTTAGATTTTTTAGATATAACCTCGAAGTTTCAAGTAGTAGCCATGTTTGTAGCGACGGACTGGACTGCCCAGGTTCGATTCCCGACATGCATATATTTTGTCTTAACTTGTCCACGTCGTCCAGACCGACTCTGGGGCCCACCCAGCCTCCTATCCAATGGGCAGAGGGGGTAAAGCAACAGGGGCGTGAAGCTGACCACTCACGTGCAGCTTCCCCATACGGTTTTCACGGCATAACTCTTCACAATTCGTATGGAGGCTCACAGGATACGAACCACGGACAAGGCAGAAATGTTTGCAGGTGGAGAAACGCTGCCGTGTGAAATATATGCACGTCCTTGCCATGATTATTCACTGGCTGCACGGCCCCTGACGTCACATCACGAGGGTAACCGCTCAGAATTCCATTGGCTATTCACATAGCATCCGCCCAATCATGTTTCAGATCCTTAAAACTCGTTCACTGGTCGTGTTCAAATCTGCAAACAGCAGACACTTTTATATAATGCCCCCCCCCCCCAATTCCTTTCCGTTTTAGCTCAACTTTCCTTGTTTTGAAGAAAGTCAGGGTAGCCGAGCGGTCTAAGGCATCTACTGTCTTCGCTCGCTTGGAAACCGGGATCGTGGGTTCGAATCCCACTCAGGGCATGGATGTTTAGTTTGCGTTTTTGCGTTTTTCTGTGTTTGTGTACAGGTAGAGGCCTTGCGACGAGCTGATCACCCGCCCAAAGAGCCCTACCGAATGTGTAAGATCTAGAAACGGAACGGAGAAGTTCATGGAGGCAGGCCTAGGCCCACTGGGGCTGCAGTGCCAAGAAAAAGGAAAAAAAAGGCTAATGACATCACGTTGCTGTCTAACTCGCCAACCCCTAGCTCCTGAAAACGTAACATGGAATCAATAACTGACAACAATGGGGACTCTGACGGGTCATATTTAGAACATGAGGGTAATGATGACTAGTGTGTATTTCAAGAGCCGTTGCTAGGGAACAGCTCTGTGAATACACAATAACGGAAAAGACGTTATTCATTTGTGAGAAGTGCTGGTAAGTGAGTCCTGGGGGACTTTGGGAACCCAGAGTAAGAGAAGCGTCCGCAGTTGGAAGCCGCCACTAAGCAACGGCAGGTGAGGACTGAGAAGGCTTTATATATGATGTAATTGTAGTGATCTTTGAGTGTATAACTCAGTAAGACTGTTGTAGTTATCTGTAGTTACTAAGTGTTCAGTAAATCCGACTACAATCCAAACCCCGTCTACAGCCAATCGCGTGACAATATGTACCGTATGCTTCACCTTACACACAAACTCTACACTGTGCCGTACAATGCATTTATGTGAGACTATTTCCGAAAACAGCATGAATCGGTTGGTCTTGTAATGTAGACACGGAATGTTTACTGTGTGGTAAACAGGCAAAGTTGTCCCTACGCCATGAAGGCATATTGCACTCGCGCACTAATGGAGGTTACTGGTCAGTTTCACGACCCGGCCGCTTTAACTCCGGGGAAAGTACCCCCGGTACTCATTGGATAGAGGAGTTGGTGAACCCAAGAGCCGGTCTGGACAACGTGAAGGGAAAATTCTTGCCCCCACCGGGACTCGAACTCCGAACACTTGGCCGTCCAGCCCGTAGCCTGTCGCTGTACCGACTGCGCTATCCCGGCTCCTTATTGAGAGGTTGGAGTTGAATGTATTAATATAATGCATATATTCATACAGGATGACCCAGGCCTGTGAGCAGTGCTGAGGCCCTGTCGGTCCGCTTATGCCCTCCTGTCCGTACAAGTTCACAGTTTGCGAACGCATCCCTCCCAAAGCCGCGGTTCAACCTTGCGGCCCATTGAGTGGGGTTAAGATTCCCCGATGGATGTTATCGCTTCGTCTCGTATCTTTTGTGAATTTGTTCTCCTTTTTTTGGAGGAGGGGCGGGACACAGGACTGTGGAGGGGGGTTCCTATAAATAAGACCGATGCCAGCGACCCTGACATTGCTGTCTTGTATTTCCTTAACACAGAGGGGAGAAGTCGGTTTCGCACACGGACGGGATATGAAGTCAGTACATCAGGGAGTAATCATCATCGCCCTCATGCTGATCGGTCATCAAGGGAGGGCCTTGGTACCATTCGGAGAAAGAGGTCGATATGCTGACCTTACACCAGGTGAGTCCCAGTCTTTGACAATGAACGAGATAAACCGTTCTCCTGTGTCTGAGGTGGGTTACTGAGCACGGGAAGGGTTACAGAATGAGTTCTGCATATCCCGTCCCCTAAGCACTGGGGCGATTTGGGAACAGGGGTGCTCTACAGAACGCCACACAATGAGAACCTGCATACTTTGTGCTCCTCGAGAGATAATATTNGCTTCTGTGAGCGCCGTAAGGAACCTTCGGGTTCCGTTAAACGCTGAGAACATTCGTGAAGGGCCAATCAATGTGCATGGCATGATCATGATACGTGGGCATCTCTTAAAGAGACAAGGCCGTGCCATAGTTCAGGCGGCTCGGCATCCCGGGTTCGATCCCGGGTCAGGGTCACGTGCCAATTCTCATCCCATTACCGACACTCACGCCACCGTTAAATAACAAACACAACGGGATGTGAGGGCATGAAATGGACGCAAGTGGCTTTAAGAGGGGTTTTGTGAGCCAACCTCAGGGCAGCTACGCGACTATCAGATTCTCAAGAAGCATTCTCCCACCTACAGTCACGTGTATCAGTAAAAACAAATGAGATACTTCTTCTGCGGATGTTGTTCAGAGCATGCGCGGGGAAGGGGATCTAAACAAGATAACATCAGAAATTTTCCTCGAGGACTACAACCTCACTCCGGAGATGTTGCGCGCCCCAATGAACCGGAGAGTTATGCTGGCGGGAGCGTAGTCTCCTGGTAGCGCCACCCATATCGCACAGGTCAAAGGGTAGGGGTCGGATGAAGTGTAGTTTCTGGTCCTCCAGGTTGAGGGGTTGAGCGTGGGGCTAACAAATCACACACCGGACAAAACTGACCGTTACGAAACCATGGAAGAGAACAAGACCCACAGAGGCATGCAGCGATAGGAGAGAAAAATATTAAAATTGTTATCTTCTGGGGCGTTAGTCCGTGTAGGCAGGTACCATGAATGGCTGTAAGAAAGGTGTTGCTTACATTTTTACGGTGGAAGATTTGTAACCCTGAAGATGAAACAACAGGTTCATCCGAGATATTGATATCTACAAAACTACACGGTTTCACTTCCCAGAAGACATTCGTCTCAGTATCTGCGACTGTGAGAACCCCAAATCCAAGTTTACCCACTAACCATTGCCTCCTTCAGAACAAAATGGGGATTTACTGTCTTTCCGTCTTCCATCTCCCCCTCTCTGACCGCAACTGCTTATTAAACACATCCACAAGTCCCTTCAAAGTCTGTATAGGATAGCGCCGCGCCGAGGTGACAAGGGACACCCAGAAATAAGCTCCTTGCTCAGAAAGAAATCTGAGTGCTAAATGAAGACTACGACGAACTAGACTTACAATAATCAGACATAAAATTATCCACTGTTTGGTTTTGGTGCCCAAAATGGTCATTAGTCAAACCCGTGTACCGAATGAATGCAAGCGATCCTCTACAGGATCTGTTTTCGTTAAAAATTATTGGGTTGATCATTGTCCATCACCTTAGATACATGTTATATGTTTCGGAACCTTAATCTCCTTCCATCATCAGGAGTAAAAGTGTGGTAAAAGATCCCCTCAGTTTCGCCGTTAGAGTTAGTCTCGATAACTGGGCTAGGCTAGCTCCCCATCTAACTGGATCAAATTGGTAAGACTGTTCTCCCTGTTACCCCCGAACACTGGGGGCAGGGCGCAGCATTTTTAAGGGTTCAAAGTTCGCGCTTCGTTACGTAGATACTAAATTCGAAATAACATAACAGGCCTACACACATTGTTTCGAAATCGTTCTGTAACAGACAAGGACACGCGGTAGCGTAGTTGGTTGAGACACTATGCAACAAGCCGGAAGATCGCGGGTTCTAGTCCAGATGAGATGGATTTTTTCAGTTTATCTAATCCTTCCAGTCGCACTATGGCCCTGGGATCGACTCAGCCTCTAACAGAAATGAGTACCAGGAATCTTCCGGGGCGTAAAGGGCGAAAGGGGCGTAACGCTATCTGTGAGCCGATTGTCTATAAAATGTGGGAGCCTCGAAGACGGTTCATGCCTTAGACAGCGCGGGCACTGTGATCGCTGTTCCTTCCCATTTATTCCTAGTTTTTGTAAGTGGTCTCTTTCCTTCGGGTTTTCTTACCGAAACTGCGCCTGAGCGCCACACTGTAACAAAGTGTACACAAGTTATTAATGCAGTTCTGTGCTATGCTGTGCGCTGCTTAAACAGAAAAAGTCATGCTCAACCACTGGATGTTGCTGTAACAGGTTCTGGGCTATGCATTTCGGTGTGCGTAACTCTTCTTTATTCGGATAATTTTCATTATTACATTAAAAAGGTTGCTATAGACGCTGACGAGGTTCATTTAAATTCCTCGTTCGCATTTTTGCAGAGGATTAGCGACGGTGCGTTGAGGCCGTCCAGACTAATTACAGTGCCCCTGTCTGAGTAATGGCAACTTCTGCCAGCAATCTCTGATAATTGCCACGTATCTCTTGCGTCTAACATCGGACGGAGTCTTTCAGCTCTTAATGATAACTTCTTCGATGATGACGTCTGCATTCCTGTCCCAGACACAGGGAGGTCCCCTCACGCCGGCATCCCGATGCGCCTCGAGGGAGAATGCCTGCACCGAGAACAATGGAGGCCACTTCCAACGTGTTTTGTTTCGGGGGAGGGGCACCATGCTACAAGCCGGAAGGTAGCGGTTCCATTCCCGACGAAGTCGTTGGATTTTTCAATTGACCTAATTCTTCCAGCTGCACTATGTCCCTGGGGTCGACTCAGCCTCTAACAGAAATGAGTACCAGGAATATTCCTGGTGGGTAAAGACCGGCCGGCGCTTAAGGCTGACAACCGCACCGCCATCTGTGAACCGACTGTCTAGAAAATGTGGGAACCTCGACGCCTCAGAACCCTATGGGCCTCCACGGGCTGTTACAGGGGACAGCTGTTTATGAGTGTGGGGTAAGAGCAGGGTAGTAATGAAACCCACGGAACGTAAAACAATTAGTGACATGCTGTTCTGAAATGTGGGGTATGGGAACTCTATCACTTTCAGTGAAGTTTCGTCCTCAAACAAAGCCGAACAAATGTTCAACTGAGCACAATCGCTCTATCTATACAGAAAGAAGGACCATCCATCCGCCCCAGTAGAGAGTTACTGATGTGGGGAACAGGGGGCAATGCCCTGTATCTACAGCAAGTTACCATAAAAGTGGCAACTCACGCAAACAACGAAACCGCATGTAGCAAGCGGTCTTTTCGCAGAATCTAATAGTCACTTAGCTGGTCAACAAATTCCTTGCCTTTTATGTATCGAGGGGTTTCGTAATACAGAACATGACACCCCACGCGGGAGCTGCACTCCCCTGAGTTCTGGAGAACATCAAAAACTGAAAAACTGTCAAACTTTAATGTCCCCGTGCCATGAAGGGGTATAAAGGAGTGGATGTATAGATCTACATATTCTTGACATGGAACTAGACGGATGTGAGTGGTCAGCTTCATGCCACGGCCACTTTACCCCCGCGGAAATATCCCCCGGTACCCAATTTGTCAGGAAGCTGGATGGGCCCCAAAGCCGGTCTGGACGCTAGGGACGGGAGAAAAATCTCGCCCCTCCAGGAACTCGAACTCCGACCCCTCGGCCGTCCAGCCAGTCGCTATACCGACTGAGCCATCCTGGCTCCTGTGCGTAAAGGAGTCATGTTATTAATAGGCAAGATTATATTTATAAAAGGGGTACGTAATTCACGCCTCGTAGCAGCAATGAATGTACATGGAACAAGGCTGGCAGCGATGTGTTGCGTCAGTCAGTCCGAGCTGGAACAATTTCTAGGAGGAACGACCGCACAATGTCAGCGATGTAGATGCTGCAGGACAAGAAACACGAGCAGATGTTGGGAATATCATAAAAATGGAGGCAGTCTTCTCGCTCGAGTTGCACGCAGGCATTGCCCTGTGACGTCCAGGATTCCACGAAACGCCGCGACTTTCCGCCACGATAAACAAGTTACTCTGACGGCGAACATGTTTCTTTTCATCTGTGATCAGTGGACATATCTCAGAAATGCGCTGAGGAATAAGTCACATTTACTGCCGCCATCTTCTCTCGCTCTCGCATATTTTTTTTGTTCATAAACTGTAGTCTACAGATTAGATGGGCCAATTTGTCTATTAATTAAGGCCGAAAACAAAAAAAAAATGGCTCTTCTTTCTCCAAAGTACGACAAATCTATCTTGTTCCATTGCGCTGTGTGTGTATGTGGGTATATATATTGTCACGTGTAGGAGGGTACGCGTGACGAAATGACGGGTTGTAGTTCGGACGACTGAATTCATTAACAGCTTCGTTACACACACTCTCTCTCTCATAATTACACTTAAATACAGCGCTATCGCTGATTTACATACACTCCAGTTCACCGCTGCGCACGCACTAGGAGAACATAAAAATTAGCTTTATAGCATGTTCTTACCAATATGTACGGCAGCCACGGCTGTGAAAGCGATGTACAAATTTTGCGGTAGGATTTTTGAGTGTGATTCGATATCATATTCTAATTTTGTTGGTTCTCACAGCGGCAACTATGAAGAGTTACTATCTTCAGGGATGTGACGCCGTGTAGTCCGGTAGCAGTTGGAATGTACTGTCTCTAACGTCAGTATCAAAGCGTATGGAACTAAGAAGGCAAACCAGAAATAAATATTTCCTGCTTGGTTCACTGCTATGGTCGGTGAAGATCTACCGGGCTGTACGGCGTCACAGTACTGTCATTGCAATTTCTGTTATGAGTTGTTCAGAACTCCAGCCTGTGCCACACTGAGAGCAGTAGCCATCAGTACTGCTGACAGTGTTATGGGGGGAGGGCGGGATCTCTGTCACTGATTTCTGTTATGAGTTCTTCAGAAGTCCAGTCTGTGCCACACTGAGAGCAGCAGCCATCAGTACTGCTGACAGTGTTATGGGGGGAGGGCGGGAACCTCTTGCACTGATTTCAACAAATTCTGCAATTAATGACGGGCACAGCCATCAACTTGTGCTCTAAGTATTCAGAGAACTCCGTCCGACTTACTTTACACAAGATACATGCATAATTCATAATTCAACATGCAAATCACTCAGGTGCCACTTGGCATCTCAGATGAAGATATGCATGGAGAATTAATTCATACGCCGAAGGAGAGTAATGAACAGGTTGTTATTACTCATAATTTTGGCTCTGTTCCGGTAAAAGTGAAGCTATCCCTGTAACAGGCTGTGGAGGTTCATATGGTTGTGACACGTTCAGGCTCGCACATTTTCTTTAGACATTCGGCTTACAGATGGCAGTAAGATTGTCAGTCGTACGGGCCGGCCGCCCTTTACCCCAGAAAGATTCCTGGTATTCATTTCTGTCAGAGGCTGAATCGACCCCGGGGCCATAGTGCGCCTGGAAGGATTAGGTAAATTGAAATAAAAAATCCAATGATCTCATCGAAATCGAAACCGCGACCTTCCGGCTTGTAGCATAGCGCCTTACCGCGTGCACCCGCCAGCTATTGAGGTCCCTTACAATTTACGAGCGAGGAATTCCATTACAAGAGATCCGGGCGATATTTGAAGCTCTGGAGCGTGAACTCTATGCATGTATCATTACCAACTCCATTTCCAACCTCACGGTAAACACACTGCATCTCAATTACAAACGCCAATCAGTAAGGTAAGGTGAAGCTATTCCTGTAACAGGCCATGGAGGTCCATAGGCTCACAGATGGAGGCAAGGTTTTCAGCCTTACGCGCCGATCACCCTTTCCCCCCCCCCATCCCAGGAAGATCCCCGGTACTCATTTCTGTTAGATGCTAAGTCGTCAATTGAAGAAATCTACCTCAACGGGACTCGAACCCGCGACCTTCCGGCTTGTGGCATAGTGCCTCAACCAAGTCCGCTACCGCTTGCCCCTTACCTGCAATCAGTTACTTGCTTATTTTTACAGAGTGTAGTGGCTATTTATTGTTGAGTGTTACGAGAAACACAAAAGCACACTACATGGGCAGCAATGCATATTTGGAGGTGGTTATTTAACGACGCTCTCAGTAGCTGCAGTATGCAGTGCCGAATGGTAGACTGACAAGGGACCATGTGGTCTAACAGATGAGTTACCCCGACCTCGAACACAGAACTTCGCGACTTGGCCGTTGCTTGGTAGCGAACTACCAGTCCTCGTTGCATAGACCGGCCAAGGACCGCACAGAAAATAACGCTTCCAACAGCTATTGTTGCGTGCATGTTGTGGTCATCACGTGACGGCTACTGAGCCGCTGCCCAGCAACGGCTGTCACTGCTAGCTTTCAGTACACATGCATTAAAGTGTTGATGAATTACATGCCTGTTAGTTTCTAAGCATTACAGACTTAATGAATAACGCGTATGTTTCAGGAACAGTTATGGGACGTCAGAGATGTCTGTATAACCAGACATTTCAGGTGGGGTAACATGTTTCATCTGTGAAGTTAATGAATGCGATGATTATGGCTTCCTTCTCATCGCAACTTCACTGCGCTCTCGTCAGCGGAAAACGTGTTTGAGTCTTCGTGTCGCGTATCCGTTAGTTTTCTCAGATTTTAAGGCTAGACAGTCAATGTCACACCAAACGCTGTCATGAAAATCCTATCCAGTGTGAGTCGAGCAGCTTGTCATTAGGACGAACAGACGGACAGACAGACATGAAGAAGAGAATGGGTATCTTCCGCAATTCTTGTGAACGCGCCTAAAAGCGGTCTCTGTGGGGAGGGTTGTCTTCAGTACCGATCAATAGCCATCAGTGTGTCAAAGTAACCGGATATACACGAAGAGAAACGGATATGAACGGGTCAAATCTGAATGAATTCTGGCCAAAACGATCTAATTAACCAAATGCCTGTGCTGTTTGGCCAATAAGGACCGACTGACACAAGGAACAGCATTGTCTGATTCGTCTGTGACGGACACTGTGTTCCCTGCGGGACAGGAGTTCAGCTTTTAGCTGAACTCCTGAACTATCTGGAGTAAGCAGATATCTTCTGATCCATTTCATAAATAATATATTTCGTCGACAAAATATTCTATAGATAATCCATAAAGCATCATACGAGGAAACAATATGGAACTTAATTTCTTGCGTTGTTGTATCCCACACCTGGAATCGATGTCGTATCCCAGTAGCAAGACAGGTTGGTTAGGGCGAGCGGTTCCCTCGGGAGTCAATACGGGGTAGCTTCAAGCAACAGCAGAGGTAGAGCTAGGTGGTTTAATGTACAACTATTAAAATGCAATTCTTACAGGAAAATGTACAGTTAAGACAACAGTCTTACACACTGCCTGAGCCTGGGCAGCCACCGACTTCCTCTATCAGACAATCAGACCTGACGGATCGTAGACTGTCGTGATCGAAAAAGCATCTCGTAACGCCCAATCGGGGGTATATATTCCTTCCTCCTTAATTCTCTAATAACGTCATACATTACATCAGCTTAAACTTACATTGCATCAGCTTAAAACTTCCAGTACATTCTCTTGCTTACAGTATGTGCGTCCCTCCTGGACTTTGATTGAACTTGACAAAATTTATGAGGTTGGAGAGTGCATGATTGTCATTGTCTTCTGGTTGAAAACAAGTACATTTTGGTATGATAATACGGGTGAGAGGTCGAGTTACAATCTTTTAATATTTCGTCATATTATAGTCTCTTCCTCCCTTTATGTACTTAAAGTGGTTATTCTAACTGTGCACCTTCCTTCATTTAAGCATCTCACTTGTAATAATCCCTATTAAGTCAGTTACCTTATACAACAGCTCACTACGTACTAGGTGTTCCCTATACACATTTTAATATACCCCAGTTTATACCAGGTATTCCCATATACAACTCTGGCATAATACATATCTGGCATAATACATATACACATATACAACAGCGTGCCGGTCTGCTGGCTAGATGTCGTTATGAATCCGGAAGTTTCTGCGACCAGTCATCTCGACACGGGATGTCTTGGTTTCCTCCGTCTCCAAGCAAACGCTAAACGCTGAGATGGTTCCCAAGTTGCTACTGCGCGCTTCTCATGGAGTTCTCCGACTTAATTTATTAGAATGAAGTCCAACTGCTCTTACACCCATGAAAATATTTTTTTTTCCAAATTATACAGTTCGAGATTAATTCAGAAAACCAAAATCCTGCGGCCCTTGTCTCAAGCCACTGCTTCTCACCACCATAACGTCTTCACTTTCACACATCCCTAATCAGAAGGACAAATGGGCTGAACCTGGGAACGAATAGCTTCTGTCCTGAAGCTATTTCCCCATTTAATCACATTATCCTAGACTTCTTTCTAAAACCTCCGTCGTCATTGACTTCAACTTGAAACGAACGGCGATTCAGCTGAAGAAAATACGGCGGGCTCTCTTTGCGGTCGGTGTGCCACACAGGTTTCCAAACTTGGGCACAATGTGGCCATTCTCGGTTACGCTGTTACAACAACAGGTGTGGGTTGGAGGCCGTGTCTGCACTTCCTTGTTCCTACACATGTACAGGTACACATCCCAAACGTCTCGCCCCGGTCAGTGACATGCCTCACACACCCACTGTGCTTGTTTGCGACATCTCCGTCCCATCTGCACGGAGCAACACGGGCTCTAACGTGTTCTTCGCTGATTCACTTCCAACTAACAAACTTCTGGACAAGTTGCCAGTTATTCAGCCATTCAAGGATTTTCCAACAATTTATGGAGCCCGAAGGTTGATTACCATGTTCACAAGAGCCCTCCATTGGTCCCCATCCTGAGCCACATCAATCCAATCCATATAACCCTATTTACCCCAGTATACGTTCCAATATTATTCTCCCACCTACGTTTATGTCTTTGTAGTGGTTTATTTACTTCTCACTTTCCAACCAAAACCTTGTATGCATTCTTCCTTGGTCCCCACATGCGTGCTACATGAACGGACAATCTCATCCTCCTTGACTTGATCATTCTAATTATACTTGGCGACGAGTACAAGTTACGAAGCTCCTCATTGTTCAGACCTGTCCCACCTCCCGTCACACAAAACTGACGTCTAACTCACGGAGATCGACATTACAGCCACACGAAGACCTTGGTGGTGCTTCTAAAGGTACGTTTCTAATATCGTTGAGATAAATAATGGAAGGGGGATGAACTGACGGAAGGGTGGAGAAAGCTGTTAGAGGGGCTTCATAACCTGTACTCCTTGCCAAATAAAATTAAGAGTTCAATGAATTGGGTAGGGTATGCAGCACGAATGGGGGAAAAGCTATCTGTATGTACGATTTTGGTGGAAGGAAATAGGCCACTAGAAAGGATGGTGGATAATAATGGAATGGGTCTTAGAGAGACAGGATAGCGAGGTATGAACTGGATTGATCTGTCTCTGGATAGGGAATAGTGGAGAGTGGACATGGTACTGAACCTTGGGGTTCCATAAAATACTGGGAAATGCTTGAGTAACAGTACAACTGGCGCCTTCTCAAGAAGGGCTCAGCTCCATAGAGTTATCTAGTTACGGCAAATACTCGATGTTTATTGTGAGCATCATACGGAACACAAAATATAAAAATCCAGTTCGTACTTCACAAAAAAAAACATTACGTCTTAGCTACAAAGCCCAACCGGTTAATGCTGTTTAGGGAAATATTCGTTGTTTATTGTGAGAACCATGCGGAACACACAGATCCAGTCCGTACCTCAAATGAAACAGTCGCTGTTTATTGTGAGAACCGTACGGAACACACAGATCCAGTCTGTACCTCACATGAAACAGTCGCTGTTTAGTGTGATTTACGGAACACGTAATAGTGTGAGACACTACATGGGGGGGGAAGAAACTATATCTCCGATTTTGAAGGTTCCCAGGCAGTGGCCGCTTGTCCTTCTGGTAAAGATAGAGCATATGATCGGATTTTTTGTTTGTTTGTTTTTGCTAACGTTGGGAGGGCTATATTAAGGCGAAATTTAGATGTTAACAATGGGAGGGCTGAGCTGTTTATTGTGAGAACCGTACGGAACACACAGATCCAGTCCGTACCTCACAGGAAACACATTACGTCTCCGCTACAAATCCCAACCGGTTAATACTGTTCAGGGAAAGAGTCGCTGTATATTGTGAGAACCATGCGGAACATTGTGTCGTCAAAATGCAGTTTTACTTGTGTTAAACCAGGTATGAGGATGTATAGAAACCACTGGGCTTTAAATGGTAAATCTGTGTAATTGTGGACAAACGACAGGAGTGTGCGTTCTGTCACTTCTGCATGCAGTGTATGAAGTGCTACTATACGTCACACAAGAAGACACATCACGTATCACTTGCAACATTCTTCCAAACCGGTATAACGTGTCTCTTGCCTCTACAGTGATAACAGGAACCTTCTGCATGAATTCGAGTTTGTGTAGTCATATCTCATCATTGTTGGCAACCTGACAGACTGCCACGGCTTCTCGACTTCTCGATAACGCGTCGTTAGCAAGAAACACTTCACTACGCTAACTTAAATACCTTGTCCATTAATTCGGGGATCGCTAATGGAACGTCAGTTTATCGGCCCAATCCAATTTTTTTTATCTACGTGCGGATTTGCTGTATCAACTCAGCCTGGCGAGGTAATCACGTCCACATATACAGTCAATTTCCGATTTCTCTTTGTCTGTCTGTTTGCTGGTTAGTAAAAAGACCATCGTCTATAAGCCATAATAATTCCCAGGACAACTAAACATTTATTCTTACATTTATTTGACAACGCTGTTAAGACCACAATATCCATTAACAGGACTGGAAAGTGCGTAGAAGGGTGAGGTCGTTGCTCGGTCAGGGATACGTGGAGAGGGCCTGCGAGGGATTGAGAAAAACACGTAACATTTGAATCATGACAGCCGTATCCTCGCATCCGAGAATATAAAAGGATTTTATGCTTTTGGTAGGATAAAGTCTGACAGAACTGATCGCCTACTCTAGTTTCACGAGAGTCGGAATATTTGATACAACTCTAAAGAAACTTCAGTACGTATCCGCACTGCAGCCAACAAGACAATAGAATCTGAGAGGCTTCAGTGTTGGTATTAGTGATGGGGAGAATTTATGAAGTACGCCGTTAAGATGGGCTCAGGTGGCATGATACATGTACCAAGTTTCATGAAGTTTGGTACATGTGTTCAAGCAATATTAAGGTTATTACTACAAAAATGTGAGAGGCTTTAGTGTTGGTATTAGTGATGGGGGGAATTTATAAAGTAGGACTACGCCGTTCAGATGACATTAGGTGGCATGACATACAGAGCGGCAAAGAGCGGTAAGAGGTTTGGGTTGCGACTCGAATTCTCGTTCTCCCAGTTTTTATCTGCTTATACGAGTAAATTTCAATTTCTCACTGCCAGTGTTACCTAGCTCGTCGTACTGACAGACGGAGGCCATGTACTGCCCCCGGCCAGGGTCGGCACTTCTGCCTGTGTTGCACGCACACAGCCTGAACCTGCTGATTCAGACCAGTTACTTATCGTCGTTGCTAATGAATATACACGTCGAAGGATGGCAAATTCATGTCTGCCTATTTACCGCTCCATTAAAGGCAAAGCCCACGGGAAGTTATACTTCCCAGCGAGGTGTTCTGGAGTCAGCATCCCACTCCGACGGGTCCAATTAGCGCTGCAATACAAGGTAAAGGTAAAGCTATCCCTGTTAACAGGCTATGGAGACCCACAAGATTGTGAGACATCGAGGCTCCCACATTTTCTATACAAAATCGGCTCACAGAAGGCGGTGAGGTCAGCCTTAGGCACCAAGCTATCCCTATAACAGGCCATGGAGACCCATATGGTTGTTTTGCGTCGAGGTTCTCACATTTTCTTGACAATCGGCTCACAGATGGAGATGATGTCAGCCTTACGTGCCGGCCGCCCTTTACCCCCAGGAAGATGCCTGGTACTCGTTTTTGGTAGAGGTTCAGTCGACCACAGGGCTATAGTGCGGCTGGAAGTATTAAGTAAAGTGAAAAAACCCGCGACCTTCCGGCTTGTAGCATAGCGTCTCAACCAAATGCGCTACTGCGTGACCCCTACGATTCTTCCTTCGTCTCTAAACCAAAGGATAACTTGTCGTAGCTCGGCGCGTCCATCTCACCGCCTCTTCATCTACGGCCATCGTGGCATCGAACCCGGTCTCTGCGCGTCTCTGTCGTGATGTAGGAGTCGTCGTCGGTGTCCACTGAATATTGTTGTCATTATTCACGTCACTTCGTCAATGACTTACAGCGCGACTATGTAAAACCAGCCAAGTTGAAGGATCAGAAATGCAGCAAACCAACTTAAAGATCGAAAAATACTTTAATGTGTTGCGTGATCAGGGCCGTTGCCCACCTCAAGAGCAGGTTTCAGATGAGTAGGAGACAAGGGCGGGCGGCCGGACGGCTTCTCACCGTGGCGGGCAAAATTGCAAAGAATCGCCCATTTCTCTCGTATATTATCCGGGGCTATTAACAATGGGGAAATCAGGGCCTACGTAATAAAAGAGTTCGTCTCACGCAACCCAGCTCCATAACTTTTCCCATCATGATCACATCTGGGATCGAACCGAAAGCTCCGCGTTGAGATGCCAGAGTATCAGAGAAGCATTCAGGTCTCCAGGAAGCAACGCAGCAGCAGTAATGGCAACGCTGCGTACCGATCGTGGAGCGCCCGCGCTGAAGTTGCGTTGCGTTGCTCAGGCTTGCGAGATGACGTAGCAGAAAACTGCTTTCGCTCAACTGTCTTGGAATGCTTCTTAGTTAGGCGGAGTTCTCACGATTACATGAAATGCGTAAATAAATAAGATTTGCTTGCTTCGCAGATATACGTGAACATTTCGGGGTATAACAGTATTTGTTCTACACCGGGAGAGTTACGCTGCGCGTTCACCTGCTGCTGACGTAACCTCCACGTACACGACGTCCCTCACATGGTATATGTTGCACAGTGCGCGACCAAACAAAGACTGCCCGTTGGAGCCATATAGAAACTCCGTCAAACTTCTCCGGTTGAAAATGTTACTCATCTTCCATCTGGCGGACAATCGGTAAATCAGTGCTTGCCACAGACGTCACGTTATTCCGTGGCAACCCACTCTGTTAACGTTACGAGCTTCTAGGTCTGTGTCCGTCTCTCCCTGGTGTCTAATGCTTCGGCAAACCTACCTTAACCCGTTACAGACTGAATACATTTAAGGATCTAGTCCGTACCTCACAGGAAACACTTTACGTCACCGCTACAAATTTCAACCGGTTAATGCTCTTTAGTGAAACAGCCGCTGTTTATTGTGAGAACCACACGGAACACACAGATGCAGTCCCTACCTTACAGGAAACATTACATCTCCACTACAAAGCCCAGCCGCTGAAGGCTGTTAGGGAAAGAGTTACTGTTTATTGTGAGAACCATATGGAACACCCAGATTCAGTCCGTACCTCACAGAAAACATTACGTCTCTGCTACAAAGCCCAGCCGGTTAAGGTTGTTTAGGGAAACAATCGCTGTTTATTGTGAGAACCATACGGAACACACAGATACACTCTGTGGGCAGAATGCAGAATTATGAGCATGGCCCGGATTTTTATGACATGTCATCTTTTTTTCGTTCTATCCTATGAGATGCTCTTAAATATATAAATCTCGGATATGAGCTGCTGGTTACAGAAATGTAAATTTTATAGGTAATTTTTTGTTATTTTTTGACATTTTTAGGTTTAAGGTCATTTTTTCATTTGGGGGGCAATTTTTGGACTTTTAAGGGCATTTCTTGTCATTTTTGGCCATTTTAGGGAATTTTTCTTCATATGTTTTCTGAAATGTGAATAACATGGAAGCGAAGTGTTCTTTCTCTTTCTTCTTTAGGTCATTTTATAGGTCATTTTTTTAAATATTTTCAGGTCATTAAAATCCGAGCCCTGCATATTACATTTTTGGGTCATATTTTAGGTCATTTTTCTGGATTTTTCGGTCATTTTTAAAATATTTTCAGGTCATCAAAATCCAGGCCCTGGTTATGAGTGCGTTAAAGCCGGCGGTGCATACAGTAACCACAGGGCATTAAAGGGGTTTCAGAAACCTATTCGTGCTTGTTCCTGCCCTCTCAGGGAACACGGACCTCGGGGGAAACATTTGAGAGAACGTAGCCCGTAGAGTTCATTGAAATTCTTCTGTAACTCGAGGGTTCGGGCGATGTTCACCTATACGGCTTAACGTCATGGAAGGCAAATAGGGAGGGGAAGAAACGACGATAAGGAAACAGACGTGAAGAGTTAATTAAGTACACTTAGAACTCAACACCTACTCAGCATAGATTATTAATTGCACGAGGTGTTCAGGCGATGTACTTAATTTAAGGACGTGGAACTCTGACAGACGTTTTGAATGGCTTGTGGGTGATAAAGTGCGTGGAGTATAAGGCGTGGAACAAGAAACGGGCAGGAGAGGCCATGGGCGCAGCTCAGAGTTCAAAACTCTACATCTGAAGTGGCTCTCTGCTTTGAAGTAAGCGCCATCTGTACAGGCGTTTGTGGGAAACAAGGTCAAAGAGGTCACATTCATATCCAATCAACGCCTCCAACGTTCTGCGCATCCTCCCCTGCGCGGCACACACAACTTCACACAAAACTTGACAATACAGGTACACACACATGAATTATAGCTGATGTTTCTATTAATAACACTGATTTAAAATATTAGATTGAGGTTTTCAAAACAGTGATTAGGAAGGATACCCGGAAGTGACGCCGTGTAGACCAGTACAAACTCACCAACGTTTCGGACGAAAGTACCGCTTCCATTTTCAAAGTCTAAGACGCACATTACCTGCAAGAAGGAAGGTAACCTTTTGCTGCTTCATTCTTCCTGGTTGCTTGACTCATTATTTACCCTGATGATGTAAGCAGTATTCTCGACCGAAATGTCGGTGAATTTCGCGTCGTCACATGCCTGAAGATTGCTTAAACTGAACAATTAAAAATTCACTGCCCTACAACTAAGCTGCCGAAGTGGACGGCGCCATACTGTTGGAGACTGTAATGCTTACAAATGTTGAGGCTACCTCACGAAGTAACAACATGCATCTCTATTATAAACACCGGTCGCTTAGTCAGTCGCTCAGTCGGTACAGCCATGAGCTCGAAGACCGGGGGTTGACCCCTGGCCTCGAAAAGCAATTTTTCTCTAGTCCAAAGCGTTCAGACCGGCTCTGGAGCCCACTCAGACTCTAATTCAACTGGTACCGCGGCTCTTTCCACAGGGGATTGAGCTGCCGAGGCGTGAAGCTTCCCACTCACCTCCATATAATGCCGAGGAAAAGAATGTTGGAGCTATACCTCCACTCCCCCGTGTGCCTCATGGCGTTGTGTTTAATTAATTGAAAACAGGGACAACTTTACCTTATGGTATGAAACTAACGAACTGCCTGGAAAAATGCGAAGTTATTTAGTGACAAAGCAAAATTTTGTATACAGAATGTCCCAGGAGGAAGGGTCAATATTCTGAGAGGTCACAGTATCGGTCATTCTAAATAAAAATGTGTACTTGTATATGTGTCCTACTCCGAGCGGATTCCAAGATTGAGCTATTTCACTATACAGCTGCAAAGTCGTTGATAAGAAAGATATACTACGTACTGTTTCTAATACCGGTATTTCTTGTTCAAGTGACAAAGTTGATACAGTTTACCTAGTACAATACATTTTCGAAAATTCCACCTTCAACATCAATGCACTTTGCAACTCGTGTGAGAACATAACGTGTTGCTCGTCTGTACAGTGTACAGTGCACTGCACAGTGAAATAGCCCTATCTCGGAAACCGTTCGAAATAGGACACATATACACTTTCTTTTTGCTTAGAATGACCGACACTATTACCTCCCAGAATTCTTTGACCTTTCCTCCTGGGATACCCTGTATATCATTAACCACTGCGCTATCCGGTGAAAGATGTTACCATTTCGGGTAGGTAGTGAGTCATCAAATATTCTGGAAATGAATTTGAAGGCCGCACTCTGTTGCGGTCGCGGACAGCACATCCCATCGCACTCACAGCCATGAGAACAGTGGCGTGGGAGAACAGGTTCACGCCGCCAAATGCCAGGGAGGGGCAAATATCCCCAGTATTCACACACGCGTGGTCATTGCTGTCAGAGACGGGCCAGTCTGCCCAGCCAGGATAGCGCAGTCGGTTTAGCGACTGGCTACGGAGTTCAAGTTCCGGGGGGGTCGACAATTTTCTCTTCTCCACGTCGTCCAGATCGGCTTTGGGGTGCACCCAACCTCCTAACCGGGGGGTTAGGGTACCGGGGGCTCCTTCATCGGAGATAAAGCGACCGGGGCGTATAACTGACCACTCACCTCCAGCTAGTGACGAGGTCAAGAAAATGTGGATTTATGCATACACTCCCCCACACGTCTTCATGGAATAATGCTTAATTAGTTAAGCACAGGGACAACTTTACCTTTACCTTCACCTTCACCCCTTCCCAGCCGTGTGCCGTGTACAATATTTTCACGTTTATTGCGGTTGTATTTTGGGCGTGGTGAGTTAAATCCCGGTGGGGCGGTTAGAACCCTTGCTTCGTAACTAACGGGTATGGTTTGAAATTTCGGAACTGAGATCAGATATTCTTCNTGTCACACGAAATAATTAAATCAAAATGAAAATAAATCGAAACTGTTTATATTCGGCGGTAGCTATCCCAAGACTGACTCCTCCTGTATCCCTCTCTTCTGTATCCCTCGGCATCTGCCCCGAGACTGATTGCTTCTTGTCCAAGCTGGACTATTTATACCTCGGCGGATGCTATACAATGAGCCTTCTGTTGTATATCACCGGGGAAACGCTGCCAGAGTCGAATCCAAAACTCTGAATCCAAACTCAGGATCTGTGCTGTGATTTCACTCGGAATCTCTTGTGATACTTGTGACCTCGTGATACTCAAGACACTCGTGATACTGAACAGTCGCCGGAGCTACACTCTCTTATACATATAGCCAGCGTTCGGATGGGATAGGGAATACCTTATCGAAGAGTTAGCTTCATCTGTTGCTTAGGAAATGCTAACACAGAACACCTTGTAGAAGTGTTTGGTTTCATCCGTTGTTACGCAACGGAACCTCTTATCCTCTCATCTCCGGGGAAACGCGTTTGTTGTTTCGGCAATTCCTATGCAACGGCCCACTGTTATTGCGTTTCCATGGAACTATACTTTCCTGTTTCATCCGTTGTTACGCAACGGAACCTTTTATCGTCTCATCTCCGGGAAAACGCGTTTGTTGTTTCGGCAATTCCTATGCAACTGTTATTGCGTTTCCATGGAAGTATACTTTCCGGATTCACGTGTGGCCGGGTACAGCTAGTAGGTATATAAAAACACGCGCGTATTCGAATGCAACGTTGTGTCAAAATTTCGAAGCAATCGGTGAAGAACTTTAGGAGATTTTCGAGGGCTAACAAACGAACATTTATATTTTTATATATATAGATATACCTAGGCTCCTTGGCAGTAAATTCCATTACACGCAGAAACTCAATACACTTCTCCAGGTTTCCCTGCAAACGACCACTGATGTGGATAAAGTGAATTTTTATTGTGGAAAATAATTACTGTAAATACAAAAAAGGCCTTTGCAATTCCCATCTGGCTTTCTGTAGCACATCCTTATGAACATCTTGTTCTATCTTAGCGGTCGCCCGGCGATTCTTAATATAGATCTTAACTCAAATGTGAGAGTACTAATGCCTTTTAACACGCTTGCCGAGTGTGAGAAAATCATGAAGTTTTGCTCCGAGTCTATCTTTCCAATGATCTCTAATGTTTCGGAAATTGCTAATGCTTCCCCCGTGAATGTGGACGCTATCTTAGATATCCTGAATGTCATGCTACGGCCATCTTTTATATCTACTGATGCGAATCCTACGAATGTTTTGTCCTCCATGGCGAAATATCTGCTGGTTCTCATTCTTTCTTGGAAAATATTTTTGAATTCCTCGTGATCTTCGTCTGCTTCCTTTATTTGTCTGCCCTCATGGAAAGATACCCTGGCCTCGTAGAAGAGGCTTCCGTATGTGTAGTCGAAGGCCGGGAACAGTTCCCTGATTGGATTAAATGATCGAGAGGGGTTGTAATATCGCTGATGAGTGGTTGTTCATTCTCTCCACTCCCCGGATCGTCAAATAGAGCTGATAATTCTTCCAGCAGCTGGATCACTGGATGATTGCTTGACGTATAACACCTGGACACATAGCTCCTTCCCAACCTTCTTTGGCTTCTGCTAACATTGCATTGGTCGGGGTGCTACTCCTGCAGCCCAGTGCTCCGCGTATTGCACTATACTGTATCTTCTCAATCTTCTGTGCTTCTTTCTTCTTAAGTTTATGGAAGAAAAATGCTCCACATTCCATCCTCGACCTTATAAGTGCCTTGTAGAGTCTCATTAAAATTACGGGGTCCGCTCCCCACCAAGTGTGCTTCTCACAGGTCACGATTTCCATCGGCTTTCGCATTTCCTAACTATTGCGTTTATTTCGTTCTCCATTTTTTAAACGCAAACCTAAAAATCTAACTGATTTGACCGAAGAAACCTTTTCCCCTTGTACCGTGAAAGGTTGTTACTTCCTTGGTGTCATCTATTGATGAAATGTTGTACTAAGCCATTACCATGCAGCCGATCTCATCGGCTCAGCTAGCAGAGCCGATCTAACCGGCTCGCAAAATACGAGAAATCCCGCACTTTTACAATTTGTTATTAGTAACCATGTTATAAGTCTCATTCTTACTGAGAGGATTCTTAAATTAAGCATAAGTAAATGAATGTGCAGTGGATCCGTCGGCAACACAGCCAACTACTGCTCGGTGACAACACATAACACGGCCGACATTTTAGCAAGCAATATTGCCCACAGGCAGCGCAGAGGACGAGTACCAGGAGCGGCAGATACAGCAGTGGCAGATAGCAGTCAATGTGCCGCCTCACGTGGCCCAGGGGGCGCCAGGAAACGCGCCTCCGCCGGGCACCGTGTGGATCCAAGTGCCCACCGGAGGCGGATACCCACAACAACCGGCTGGCGGATACCCTCAACAACCCGCTGGTGGATACCCGCAAAAACCGGCAGGCGGATACCCTCAACAACCGGCTGGCGGATACCCGCAACAACCCGCTGGTGGATACCCAGAACAAACGCCTGGCGGATACCCGCAACAACCCGCTGGTGGATATCCCCAAACAGTTGGGGGCCTTCCTCAACAACCGGCTGGCGGATACCCCCAACAACCAGCTGGCGGATACCCAGAAACGACTGGCGGATACCCGCAACAACCGGCTGGCGGATACCCGCAACAACCGGCTGGCGGATACCCGCAAATAGAGTCCACACCCGCTCCATTCCCTTCGCCAATTCCTGAGCCGCCCAACGGACTCAACCCAGGGCAAGAGACGGGCTCCAGCGAACAGGCGGCACTGCTTGAACTGCGAAAGTTCTGCCTGTCCCCACGCGGCCAGTTCCCCACCGACAAGTCTTGTAGCAAGTTCGTCAACTGCTGGGACGACGTTGCAGTGGAAAGCGACTGCCCAGGGGGCCTGGTCTTCAATCCGGCGGCGGGCTTCTGTGACTACTCGTACAACGTGGATTGCGGGAACCGGCCGGCGGAGAGTGAGTACAGCACCACTTAGAGCAATGTCACATAGCACAGCACACAGAGTATGATTGTGGGCAATGTCACACAGCACAGCACACACAGTATGATTGTGGGCAACGTCACACCACAGCACACACAGTATGATTGTGGGCAATGTCACACCACAGCACATACACAGTATGATTGTGGGTAATGTCACACCACAGCACACCCACAGTATGATTGTGGGTAATGTCACACCACAGCACACACAGAATGATTGTGGGTAATGTCACACCACAGCACACCCACAGTATGATTGTGGGTAATGTCACACCACAGCACACACAGAATGATTGTGGGTAATGTCACACCACAGCACACCCACAGTATGATTGTGGGTAATGTCACACCACAGCACACACAGAATGATTGTGGGTAATGTCACACCACAGCACACCCACAGTATGATTGTGGGTAATGTCACACCACAGCACACACAGAATGATTGTGGGTAATGTCACACCACAGCACACCCACAGTATGATTGTGGGTAATGTCACACCACAGCACACACAGAATGATTGTGGGTAATGTCACACCACAGCACACCCACAGTATGATTGTGGGTAATGTCACACCACAGCACACACAGAATGATTGTGGGTAATGTCACACCACAGCACACCCACAGTATGATTGTGGGTAATGTCACACCACAGCACACACAGAATGATTGTGGGTAATGTCACACCACAGCACACCCACAGTATGATTGTGGGTAATGTCACACCACAGCACACACAGAATGATTGTGGGTAATGTCACACCACAGCACACCCACAGTATGATTGTGGACAATGTCACACCACAGCACATACACAGTATGATTGTGGGCAATGTCACACCACAGCACACACGGCATGATTGTGGGCAATATCATTGCATACAAACTTCCTCGGGCTCCTACATTCAAATCAAAGGAAGTCTGAATACCCTTAATGCTACAGACAGACAGACAGACAGACAGACATGAAACGAAGCCCGTTCACCTTGCATTTTGTACTGAAGTACTCTACTTACAAGGATTGCATCGGAAAGAGCCGACTGTGCATCCCACAGAGGCCCGGCAAATTCTTAGTTGTAGGGGGAGAACGGGACAGTTAGAAGCCGGCGGCCCACCCACCGACCGCTACTGAAGGGCCAAATTAAGACTTGTGCTGGAAAATATTTTCATGTTCCCTAATGAATAACTAATTAAATTGAGCTGGACCCCTTTTGATAGGCTAACAGTCGCTTACGTCAATATAGAACAATCCTCTACGGAAGTTCATTGACGTGTCCACAGGATACAGCCACCAGTCACAATTTTGAGCCAGTTGAATCCATTCCACGTTTTTGTAGTCCCTGCTTCCTCCTAACTTCAGGTGACGATATATTGATTCCTTGCTTCCTAATGCATGCTACAGATAACTCAAACGAGGTGTGCGTGTTGCAGAACCTGCGCCATTGGCCGACAAAGGCGCGTGCCCTTCGCCCTTTGGTACCTACAGGAGCGCAGCCAGCTGCAGTGTCTTCATTGTGTGTGTCTCTGGGACGCCCGTCAAATTCGACTGTCCCCAGGGCCTAAACTACAATGACGTAAGTCACACACCACGTGCGTTTATTTAAGAAGGCGTGGGTATGTATGTTAGGAACATAGAGCCATGGACACCAGTGAAAGGTACTCCCGAGTCCATTTTGCAGTGACCATCTCAGCCGGAATGTTCATAGCGTTCCTCCAGATAGCAGCACAGTGTAATGCATGTTGTTATTCAGTAACAATAAATGCTAGATGAAAAACGATTTCTGCAAGGCGTCTGCTACAACATAAATAACATTCCTATATTCATTTAACACAGATATGTAAGGAAAGAAAAAGAAGTAAATGCACAAAACAATAAGAGTATGCTCTCAGATTTAAGTTCCGATATACAGGGCGTCCCAGGAGGAATGTGCTAGACTTCGGGAGACACATGGACATAACTTCCTTATGTTAAAGTATGCCGATATAACCCAAAACACCTATGTCTAAAGTTGAACGGTTACGGAGGTAATGGCCAGAGAAGTGTGAAACTTTGACCGGTGTTACACACTTGTTGATTATCAAATAGATATTAAAACTGGCAGGAATATGTGGTTTCTGTAATGTTAATAATGTACGTAACATCAAACTAACTTGTGAGTGACATGAAGCCATTAAATTGAACTACAAAGAACTCGCACGCCATGTCAAAGTTGTCGTTAAGAGTTCCAAGCACTATACATGACACATGAATGGCAAGCGCTGGCGTAACATTGCTGACTGCGCGTTCTGGTATGCGAGTGTATGGGGCTAACGTGAGCTGCCATCACCACACTCAAGGACAAAGGTAGATAGGACATGCCAGCTGACAGGTACAGTGCGTGGAGTCGCCAGAACACCACACTTTTCTCTGGCCATTATCTCCGTAACCGTTCAACTTTGGACATAGGTATTTTGGGTTTTATCGGCATAGTTTAACATAAGGAACACCCTCCTGAAGTCTGGCACATTCCTCCTGGGACGCCCTGTATATTAAGAACCGCGGGGTGACCGCTAATAGAATAAGATGTTTATAGGAAGGAGCTACAGAGGGCCGGATGAGCACTGCCTACGCCTTCTTTTGTATTTTCAAGTATTTTACGATAAAAATTATTCAATTATTAATTTCAGTAACTGTGTTTCCAAGAAATTCCAGTTATGGGATTGAAGTTAGGAGCCGGGAGAGCTCAGTCGGTATAGTGACTGGTTACGGGGCTAGAGGGGCGAAAGGTCGCAGTTTGAGTCCCGGTAGGGGCAAGAACTTTTCTCCTCTCCACATCGTGCAGACCGGTTCTGCGGCCCACCCAGCCTCCTATCCAATAGCTTACGGGGGCTCTTTACTCGAGAGTAAAGCGGCCGGGGCGTGAAGGTGACCTCTCACCTCCCAGCAGTACTGAGGTCAGGAATATGTGTATTTATACATCCACTCCCCCCACACGACATTATATCGTACTATTCTACATTCATAGGGGTATTTTTCTGATTGCGTTATGTTCGAGCATTAAGAAGTAGCTATCGACCCGCGGTAAACTGCTTGCAGATTACGCTGTATGAACCGCTGCGTTCCATTCCTGCAAAGCAACATTCACAAGTGTGTCGCTTTCTTACGCAAATCAAGCGCACAACTTGACAGACACCAACAACAGATAAATCTGCTACAACTGCACGCTACTTCTATGGCAAACATAGGCCAGACGGATTGGAGAGGCGCTGAGGAACTCCAACCCAGACAATTTGACTTTGTCGACGTTTCAGGAAATCGGAGTGTGTGACTACCCTTACAACGTCGACTGTCGCGGAACGCCGGCTGAGAACCAGGTGACCACGGTGGCCCCCAGCTCGATACCAAACGACAGCAGATATGAGCCCTGGCTTAAGAGGATTCCAGCAAGTAAGTCAGGCTGTGTAAGAGAAATAATTGTGCCTCTGTTGGCTGCCCTGGTTCACGTCACGCAAGCGACTGACATTTGTTTGTTTTTGCAGGATTCATAACCAGCCAGAAGCGATATAAGCGGCTGGCGCAGAGAAGTTAACTAACTCTGTAAGTATCTGCTTGCAAAACTGTAACAATAAAATTTAAGAAAATCTACATGGTGTAACATGTCAGAAAAGCTTGTTCCATTATCTCCAAAAGCGTAAAGATACAGGGCGTTAAAAAGCGTTAATGTTTAATAAAGTAAAATGCACAAAAGAAGCTCCAGTCAACAGCGCATGCCCAGAAGTGAAGGCGTGCTGAGATGTGGCTGAGTCAGTGTCTTGCTGCGCATATTGGGGCCAGCTGTATCACCTAAAAGACTAACAGATGCCAGTGTACCATCGTTTTCTGGCAAATAACTTAGAACATTTTCCTCTTCAACAACAACACATGTGGTTCATACACGATTGGGGACCACCTCGTTTTCTCTGTATTGTCAGGCAGCACCTGAACCAAAATTTCGGGGTACAGTGAATAGGACGCGGAAGCCCAGTCAACTGGCCCCCACGGTCTCCTGACCTCAATCCTCTGGATTTTACTTTGGCTGTGAGGACACGCGAAGACTTCGGTGTTTTCAGAGCCGATCGATGATAGGGAGGAAAGGCTCTCAGAATATTCGAGTGAAACCAGGAATTTTCGATAGAAGGTGCTCCCTTGTGTGACAAAGAGATGAAAGTTGCATTGAAATGCATGGGAACAGCTGTACAGATCACACAAACTTCGCCGCACATTTCAGTTCGCATTGGTTTCTGGGACTTACTGCTCGTATAAATGAGCAATATACCCTCTTAAAGCCTGCAACTCTTTTCACATCCTGTATACTGCATATGGTGTTTGTTTCGCTCGTGTCTACAAGTTCTGTCAGCAGAAATATTTTGTTACAGTTAATATTGGAGTATACGCTTCAAAGGCGCTCTGAACAGTAAGGAGATGTACACTGGCCATTACTGTCATCCGATTCAAGTTCCAGGCACCAGATATCGAGAAAATCCTTTCAGAATCCTTACATGGGGACAGACGGACACGCAAGGGGAAGCTGTTAGGTGTATTTTTTTTTCTTTTTGCAGCCTTCTACTGCAAACGAGACAAAGGCAAGCAGCTGGGTAAAGGAGAGGTCCTCTATTCAGAAATTTTGAGAAATGCAATAAAATTCGAAAACTTTTATTAAGAACAATAAATACTGTACTTTACTACAATCAGTCCGTTTAGAAGAAACTTATTTCAAAAGACGGACAAAGAACATACACACCATAGACAATAAGAGTCTTTCCCTTTGTTAAATCATGCCAAGGGTCAGGTAAGATTTCGAGACGAGCGAAACTAAGCTGTTACACCGCACAAGAAACCCCAAGCATTTCATACAATCCGAAGGTTCATTAACGTATCCCGAGCCAGATGAATCCAGGACATGTTTCGTCCTATTAATCTTAAGCGTAGTTGCTTGAGACACTATGCTACAAGCTGGAAGGTCTCGGGTTCAAGTCCCGATGAGGTCATTGGATTTTTTCATTTGACCTAATCCATTAAGCCGCACTATGGCCCTGGGGTTTTACTCAGCCTCTAACAGAAATGAGTACCAGGAATTAATTAAATAATTCTCCTGGGGAGCAAAGCGCGGCCAGCGCGTAAGGCTGACAACCTTACCGCCATCTTTGAGCCGACTGCCGAGATAATGTGGGACCCTCAACGTCTCACAACCCTGTGGGCCTTAACGGCCTGTCACAGGGATAGCTTTACTTTTACTTTTACTTCTACTTTAATATTATCCTCCCATCTAACCCCATAGACCTTCTTAGTGGTGCCCTCATTTTTTTTCAGGGGTACCCACCAAACTTTCGTATTGCCACGTGTGTGAATGATTATAGACGGGGTTTGGGTTGGTGAATAGATTTATTGAGCACTTACAGGTCGTAACTACATGCAACTATAACATTCTTCCTATTTCCACACCTTACAGTTCATTACAGCACACAGTCTAGTGTTTTCAGCATGTTAGTAGACGTTTCTTGGTAACGGTTCCAACAATGGATATTCCTCTGCCTCAGGCCCAAGTCCTTTCTTCACAGGCTCCTGAACAAAACTAAGCTGTAAACTTGTTCCTTGTTTAAAGCATTTCGGCACGGACCACACAGTAAACACAGTTCCTCCACTGCTGTCACTCTTATGTTCGTGTCGATGCGGGAACGTGTTAACCGATCCGCTGCCCAGAAACGGCCCTGGTATATCAGGTCATGTCGCAGAAAAACGCACACACACAAACTAAACATCCATGCTCTGAGTGGGATTCGAACTCACGATCCCGGTTTCCAAGCGGGCGAAGACAGTACATGCCTTAGACCGTTCGGCTACCGTGACCGGCGGACCCTCAGCCTATATTGTCCTTAATAAGAGACAGCGACAGAAAACCGTAACTATTAATCTGAAAGAACAGTCAAAATTACAACTAAAATTTTCAAGCAACGACAACATTGAAGGGGGCACCTCGAGAAACCTACTATACAGAAACGAATAAAATACCTCCTGTTCTTTTTCGCAAACACTGAGCCTATAATATGAACAGAAGCACAGGTGCCTCTCTCACTGCGCGTGACTATTACTGCAGCTTCCCTGTGACTGAAGCCAGGCTCTAACAGTTTCTTTTCTCTCTCCGCAGACGCGAAGCCGGATGAAGGCCATAACGATACTAACACCATCTGTCGTGGCTACACGCAGCTCTGCATCCTACAGGACTTGGACGTTTCGGTAGTGAATCTGAACGCCGCATCGGTGGGAAGAAACGACACAGACGTACGCGAAGACTGCATTTCATATTGTTGCAGTGGCTAACCAGTTCAAGCACAACACACGTGTTACAAAGATGGCGGCACCTCTACAAATTTATATAGCGAACTATATATATATATACATACATACAGGGTGTCCAGATGAAAGGTATCCAAAATAAAATAATTATATCTCAGAAAGCATTTGTTATACATATTTATGGGTTACACCAATACAAAGGAAAAGTATCAGAGTTTTTCCAGGATATGTAAATTTCTCAATAAATTTCAGTGTGGGCTCCCTTGATATTTTGAAATATCCAGACGATATTCGACCTCGTTCCCCGTTGCTTGAAGCATGTTTGGTGTTACCGTAGCCACAGCGACCCCTAGGCGGGCTTTAAGGTGATGGAGTAGCGCGAACTGGTTTGTGCGGGCTTCACCGCAATGCCTCTCTAATGCGATTGACATTTTCTTCAGAGGTCTGTGTCTTTCTAGTAGATTTTACACGAAACAGACTACCTGTATTCCTCAGTGTGTTACCCCAGAAACGAATGCTTTTCCGTGTGGGAGGATGGCGTCCATTTTGCGTTCTGACACGAGACTGCAACTCTGCTAGAAACAACACTCTTTGAAACTGTTCCTGCAGTGTCGGCATCGTGACTGAACTCGCCGCAGGTCACCAGCTGCGCATGCGCGTAAGCTGGGTATGAAAGAAGAAAACTTCCAGAGTTTTCCTTTCCGATGACATAAACCGGATATGTTTATGGCAATTAGATTTTGAGATATAAGTTTTTTTCTTTATTTTGGATACCTTTCATCCGGTGTCACAACATGCATGACCACAATGCATGTGATTTGCTATGTTGTGGGAGTTTCGCGAACTGGAAGAAGCAGAATGTGACACCAAAACAGTGTAAACAGCAACAGTTTCCCATAATTCAGAATTACACATGTTCCAAGATCCAGCAGACCTTGTCACGAATCCGATTTCGAGGGACAATTTTCGGTTAAAAAAATCTGTGTTCAGTAGCAATCCGTATTAACCCTTGAAAGTGCAGTGGCTACAATATATACAACCTGTTTCTCTAACGTTAAACAGCAACTTTCCATCAGAGTATGTTTATCACATGGTCGATTTCTTGTCCAACATAAATGGCGACTGTTCTCGTGAAAGTCATTTATCGATTGTTATTTTGCTCACTGACTTACAGTAAAACTGAGAATAGTTATTTTGAAATTTATTAAAACTAAATTTATTTAGGAGAGATATTCTGAGTAAACAAAATAAAAAACGAATTAACTCGGCGTTGTGTCAATGTCCTGTTGGTTTCCTTCACTCTTGTGATGACATTTCGACGTGCATGTCCAGTTCTGTTCTGACAGTTCAGTGTAACCCCACGTCCACGCTGCGGGAATTCCGCCGCCCCCACCGACAGAACATCCCCCTTACAGCTCCCTCACACTACAAAGGGCCGCATTTGCTCTGTAGTCGCGCTGCGCCCACAGGCCCCATTATATTAAACAGAAAAAAGCTACTTAAGTGAGAGACGTGGGAACTACGACAAAGATATTCTTTCAAAACATGGCTGATTCACTTAAAGAGATACAAAAAGAGGGATGAACGTCATAAAAACACAAAATGTGCTTCTTTTTCGCAAACTGTGTCGGAATTTCCAAACTACCGCGATGAAAACACACATCGTTCCTACTGACGACGTTTCGAGAGAGACACATGCAAACATAAAGAGCCACGTTACGTTTTGGAGTGTTCTTTAATTGGATCACCCTGTATAAATTTATGTTTGAAAGATTATAATCCCCATGTCTAGTAGGATGCATCGCTATGGGATACGGTGATATTCGGGAAAATATATTAAACCCTACATGCCCCATAACATATGTAATCACAGATTTATTTCATAACTTACAATTCGAGTAGGTATAATAATGTTGGAATATATGTACTATTTAATATTAAATATTTCCTTAGAGCTGAATTCATTCCGTTTCAAAGGTTTGCCTGATTTCTTACCGATTTCTTACACTGCAAACAAATGTACTTAAATCAGAACGCACTGCTTTAGAAAAACTGTAATATAACACATCTTACCGCCGAAAAATGTTGCCTTCACGTCGATTCTACCTTGCAAAGGATACGGGCAGCGCTGTCGGCGTCTCGGAGTTATATGCTGCCTCTATCTTCATGAGATAAGAACCTGTTCCTCCGCAACGTCGCGAACACTATTCGAGAGAAGATAGAAAGCTAAAAAATTGCAATATTTATCTTTCATGAACCTCTCTCGTTTCTTTCAAATGTAAATGGATAATTAGCTACAGTGGTAACTTTATGTACCACCTGCCTTTAACGTATCAAGGCTTTCCATTCCGCCCAAACGTTGTATTTATTATGTGTTCCGTATGAGTCTCACAACAAACAGCGACTGTTTCCCTAAACAGCATTAACTAGTTGGGCTTTGTAACGGTGACGTAATATATTTCCTGTGAGGTACGGACTGGATCTATGTTCCGTATGATTTTCACAATAAACAGCGACTCTTTCCCTGAACAGCATTAACCGGTTCGGCTTTGTAGCGGAGACGTAATGTGTTTCCTGTGATGTACGGACTGGTTCTGTGAGATCCGTATGGTTCTCACAGTAAACAGCAGCTGTTTCCCTAAACAGCATTAACCGCTTGGGCTTTGTAGCGGAGACGCGGTGTGTTTCCTGTGAGGTACGAACTGGATCTTTATATATTGTTTTATATTACTTTCATACATAAAGGTGTTTAATGCTCGATTTTTCGATGCTTAGTATTAATAACTCTCTCTCTTCACATCTGCTACAACAAGTGCACTCAGAAATGACAAAGAAATGCTAGAGGATATGTTTTCGGTGCCCGCTGATCCTGTCACGTGTTAAGCTTCCCATAAGAAACCTGAAAACTCTTTGACACGCACGTGACTCAAAGTGAGCCCATAACAACCCCAGCAGCATACAGACGTTTAGCTTGCAGCAAACACTTCAGATCTATTTACTTTACGTAATCTAATGCTCGTCACTACTACAGGCCGCCCATATGGGGGCTTTGAAACACTTGTAAACACTCTAAAAGAGTGAATGTAATGCCTTGTTTCGTATTACGCACTACGTGACGTACCAATTAAACTCTAGCGTAAACTGTGTTTTATTTATTTATTTACAGATTTAAGTTCCCTGCTTCTCTGTCCAGACTGTGGTTGCTATCTTTGTCAGCATTACAACATGCAACAACACCCAAATACAAATAAGAGTATAATTGAATAATTAATAAAATATTTGGAATGAGGACTGGAATCGCACTCAGAAACTCTACCACACATGCACATCGCTTTACCAGCCGTGGCTACCGCACATATTGGTAAGGGTTGAGCGAATTTCATGCTATCTTACGGCTACAGTAGGAAGTTAACAGCCAACAGTGAGTCTCCACGGTTACAACAAACACGTGGAGAGTTCCCACAGCGACAAACGCTATAACAGTGGACCGTTGCCCGGGAATGTCTGGGACAACAAACGCGTTTCGTAGGAGATGAAAGGAAACGAATTGTTCGAAGCGTTGAATGAGAAGGTTCATTGCATAGCAATAGCAGAGGTTATAAAAGCCGAGCTTCGACAAGGGACCAGTGAAGACAGACAGACTGACCGACCGTCAGTCGCAATGTGACTTTAACTTTGACTTCGACTTGACCAGTCAGTTCTTAGTGTAGCACTGACTAGAGCAGAAGCAAGCTCGCATCCGACAAAGGGAATAGAAGACTTCACCGAGATTAATGGTGCAGGAAGAAACTATAACAGAATTGTAAGAAACGTTATAAGTGGATGATAATAGTACTTATGTGTGGATAAGAGTGTTGAATAAATATTCGCTGAATTGGAGACCTACGTGGAAGTTATTCGTTGTGTTACATAGGAAACACACGACAATATCTTTGGGTGTTGTCTGTGGTAGGAAATGAGAAACAGACAGGAAAATTACATACTGAAATAAATTTAAAAACGTTTAAATGCATATATAATATATTATTTAACGATGTTGTATTACCCTCATACATAGGATATGTTACGCATGTAAATCTGAACTCAGTACCAGCGGTACACAAGGAGCAGCAGCACAGGGATTCCCCAATGTTTCCATAACACGTCACGTGACAACGTCTGCACTCTGGTGGTAGTTCGAGTAATCTCGATCGATTCACTGGTCAGAAATGCTACACACTGTAGCGTCATATATGACCCAGTTGACGCTGTTCTGGTGTAAACACACCGCAAGTTTGCATGTACCACGTTTCGGCTTATTATGACCAAGTACATACAGTCTTTACAGTCACTCACATTTCTATCTGCTATGCCTCCCTATCCTTGCGACGGGCCGATCTCCGTCCAAGGAGTCCTACCGACCCTCAAAGATTAAGAAGCTGAAGCGAGATGAAGCGATACCTCCCTAAACTTGGGTCACGCGGTTAGTCGCTGGCTTCCCGGGTTCGAGCCCGGGTCTGGTTAAGTGGGATTTGTGGTGGAGAAAATAGCGCTGGGGCACGTTTTCTCTGAGTACTTCGGTTTCCCCTGCCAATCTTCATTCCACCAAATTCTCCATCATCATAATCACCCGGGGCAGGTACAACAGGCCAGTCAGTGGCCGACGGGCCGAGTGGACCCAGCTGGACTCCAGCCCCCACCTAGAGAATTAAAGAAAATTAAATTACCTCCATAAACTGGCCGTTCGCATTCTGGGAGCAGGTTGTACAGGTAAGTCGTTTACGTAACGCCCTCATGTTATAAATTGTATTGAAACTAAAATTCTAAAAATATTGAAATATTATAATTGGAATTAAAATGCAGTTACGTGTCAGAAGATACATATATTTTCTCGTTTTGCTTTATGTTGCCGTGTCTATTTGGATTGTACTGCGCACATTTCCATGTGCTGTTTGCCAGTTTGCGTTCTTCATGTGGTTATATTGCCTGTGATGTATGCACTATCTCGCAGTTTTCCAGGAGGTTCTGAGGAAAATTACGAGGTACCTACCGAACTATCGCTATGCCTACCCGCTCCTACGTAATTTATATGGTCTTGTTTCATAATTCCCCTGTAAGGGAAAAATTCCGTGACCCGACGTATGTAACTGGGGTCAGGTGAGGTGGAGGTGGGGGGGGGGTTGCTACACTGGTCAGAAATTGATAAGTACCGAAACCCATGCACACCGAATTATTTTGCGTTAAACAAACATTACGTCACTGTCGGAACAAACAGCTTGTATTGGTGAACTGGATGTTNCATGTAAGATTTGAGGCTTTCACGGCGGTGACTGTGAAGAAAGCAGTCTTCTGGGATTTGGCACCGTGTATATGTGGTGTTAACCGACGTTTCGGAGGAGCAGTCTGCTTTTACCGGTTCTCACGGTCTCTTCGCTTGCAGATTTCTTATATGTTTTCTTCTATCCTGAAGATGGAGGCGATACGTTCCTCCGAAACGTCGGTTAACACCACATATACACGGTGCCAAATCCCAGAAGACTGCTTTCTTCACAGTCACCGCCGTGAAAGCCTCAAATCTTACATGGATGTTGTGTATTTTCGTGAAGACACGAACCGGCTTTTATTAGTTTCGCCCCAAATATGAAATAAACCAAACTGCATAAAGCGGAACAGGGGATTTAGAATCTGAATGGGTTGGCACTTTGGAAGTTACACAATACTGACTGTTTATCTTCTTGAGTGAACACATGTAACAACAAACTGCAACAAACATCGGCTTCAGAGTAATAACACATCATGTCCAGCAGCGGCGGAAACAGTTACAATATCAGCCTCCCACTGCCATCTTGCAGCTATCCACAGAACTCTTCGGCGTCCAAATCGTTGAGCGTAAGAGTACACAGCATTACGTACAGATGTCGATACTGTCCGCCGCTTTTCTTGTAGCGAGAGACATCTGCACAAATTGTTATGCTACTTGCAGTAAGATGGTGTCAGTGGAGCACCTTAATTAATTAAGCACTATGCCATGAAGACGTATAGAGGAGTGGATGTATAGATCCACGTGTAGAGCCGTTACTACGCAACGACAGCGAGATAACAAATATAATCCGTTTCTAGGAGACGGTTTGGTGAACAAGCTCTCGTGGTAAAGGATACGCATGCAACAACAGAGGTGGACCCCGTGTGGAGGCGGGGTCGAATACCTCCACCGTAGCCCTGCGAGTCATAAGAGGCGACGTAAAGGGAAGCCTCGAATCTGAGGCAATAAAATACGGTCACGAGTACAACGGAACTCGGATCCGAAAATGACTGCTCTGGCGAGGACCAGCAGCATCTAAACGACAGACACGTCCTCTCTTTAGAGAGGGCGCCCCAAATCAACAAACCCGCAACTGTCTAACAATAATAAAAATCTGTTCTTAAGCCCACATGGGCGCTTTGTTCCAAGCCAGACTGGCCGACTGACAGTCGATCGTAACACAGGACTCAGTTCAGGGGGGTGGGGGGAGTATAACTGTGCAACCCTGTTCCTGTGGGATATAAAGACGGGAACCTGGCCATCCAGGTTTCGGGAGTCTCGAATCTGAGACAGTAAACTGTGGTCATGAGTCCCGCGGGATTTGGATCTCAGAATAACTGCGCTGACGAGAACCAGAAGCAACTATAAACTACAAATTCAGCCTTTCGTCAGAAAGGATGTTACATAAGGACTATAAGCGCAAGTGTTTAGTTGTAAAATAAAATTACTGGTAGTGAGTCTCAAGGAGCTTGTCGTCAAGACGAAGCGTGGCGATAAACCTCCAGTCTGACTGGCTGACTGACCCTGACTGAAGAATAGTTCAGCTGGAAGGGGGCCGCTATTCAGAGAATACTTGAGTCCGGAAGCAGTGAAATAGCCACTGTTAAAGCCGCTACCAGGCAACTACTAATAAAGACATAGTAGGATGGAAATGATTTAGTGTGTGTGCTAGTGATTTGTGGAAGTCTGGAAATTAGCAATAACGCTATAATTAAGTGTCATTACGAGTTGTGCGTTAAAGTGGTTATCCAATCCAAACCCCCTCCAGAGTCGTTCATACATGCGACAATTATTTTATGAATGTCAGCTTTCCCTATACAGCTCTCGACGCTGTAGCGTTTAGCAACAAGTTACCACACAGATAAATCACAGAATATTTTTTCTGGCTTCCGTTTGCTCCCGCTGCGCATCGGAACGTCACGAGGTCTCACGCTTCTCCGCCTGTCGCCTCCAGTTACAGAGAAACGAGACCTTTAGCTCCCAAGATGGCTTGGCTCAGTTCGGCACGGCACGGCAGCGACCGGCCGCCAATTGCCCTGGCCGTTACGTTAACAGCTGTTCCGATGCTGCTTTTGTGTTCATGGACGGCCAGTCATTCTACATGGAATACGGCGCTAATTGGTAATTTCTATATGACGTCGGATGCAGCAGTGAATGTTAACTTCAAAACAGGAATTCATCTCGTCAGATGTTACATTCATACTTTAAGAAGAGGAAGAAGACGGGGCGGGAAGGAGTAGTAAAAGAGATTTGAAGGGATGACAGAAAAATTCTTCTGTTTCGAAAATTCCCTAGCAGTGCCGTCTCGTACTTCCGATAGTTTCTACGTTTGAGAGAGAGGTAAGGCGTTGGAAACAGAGGAAGGTAAAGCGTTGGTAAGTGAAATCCGTTGTGAGTTGAGGAGAGATAAATGAGCAGGGAATTTATTGCGAACGATCAGAATTTTCAGAGATATTGGGTTCTCGGACTTTTTCCATCGTCATGGTTTTAAGATAACTAAGAAAAACCAGGACGATGAATAAAGTCCGAAAACCCAATATCTCTGTGTGTTATACACCATCGTCAGAATCCTGTAGTAACTAATTGATCAGAATTTTGATATTAACGTTGGAGGGGCTTTCATTTAATATTGTGAGGGTGACATTGCTACGTTAAAATTATGGAGGGGAAACTGCATGTGAAATATGCAGTTCAATTTGCGTACCAAATTTATCAGTGACTGAGGAAACCAAGGGGAAGCCCCCTTCACCAGTTGGTTGAAGCTTCAAATTCGTTTAAATAATGATAATTTAATTCATTTTCGGAGAAAACATATTCCGTCTCTCTCATAAAGATAAATCCGTTAATGCTGTTTATGGAAACACTCGATGTTTATTGTGAGATCCATACGAAACACAGATCCAGTCCGTACATCACAGGAAACACATTACGTCTCCTCTACAAAGCCCAACCCGTTAATACTGGTTAAGGGAACAGCCGCTCTTTATTCTGAGAACCATACGGAAAACACAGACCCAGCCCGTACCTCACAGAGATACATTACGTCTTCGCTATAAAACCCAACGGGTTAATGCTGTTACGGGAAACAGCCGCTGTTTGTTTTGAGAATCACATACAGGTGCACTGCAGTTGTTCCCTAATTTCTGCAACGTGACACCGCGCATTCTGTTCTCGTATGTACCCGTTTTTTACATCTTCTCTCCTGAGCACACAGAAAGAACATTTCCCATAACGGTGGTACCACTGTAACCAACAGGCATGGTGTCACGTCGGCCAGCACACGGCTGTGAAAACGTCAGACCTCAAAACACCTTGAACACGCCGCTGTATATTTGCGGGCGGTTTTTGTGGTTGCCCCTCGGACCGACACAAATCCGTTCCGGTGACCCCAGACGTATCCGAAACGTCGTAGCGAGCGCTAACGCCACGCCTCAACCAGGCGACACACACTCGCCACTTTCACCACGGTTCCCACTTTCCAAAGCCACGTCGATCTTACCTCATTATACAACACTCCATACAGACGGGTAGGACCCGTGAGCATATCGCGACGCTCCCTACCGACTGAGCCACCTCTGCTTACATATCTGACACTTCTAGCGCTATGCAAGAGATATGTCGGTTATGAACACTTGGCTATTCTGGAAGAGATGAATCTGCAGTTTAAGGAGATTGGTAAATGGAAAGTGTTAGGAACTGCATCAACTGCCAGTTTTTAGAAAACCATGAAGATGGAGGCAATAATTTCCTTATAAACGCTGACAGCAATCATCATCCTGTGAAGGACCTTAAACAGAAACTCGACGTACCATACGGAGCGCGTTATTTTGGCTGCAATGAAATAACAGACTTGTATCGGAGAGGAATTATAAATATTTTTAATCTTAATGTAGGCTGTGACACTGTAAGTACGGAGACTTTTCTGTTTTCATTTTCTCCAGACAAACTCCACTGTATTGCCTAGATTGGCTCACGACTCTTCAGTTGCCAAAACAGAATACAAATTCATCGGCCGGGAATTACAAACATAAGAAATCAAGAAGAAAGCAGTCTTCTGGGATGTGGCGCCGTGTAGATATTGTGTTAACAGACGTTTCGGAGGAACGTATCGCCTCCATCTTCAGAGTAGAAGAAAAAAGAAGAAAATCCGCAAGCGAGGAACCGGTGCGAGCAAGTGCTCACAGAGTAATGTCGGGTCGAACTCGAACTCCGAAACGTCGGTTCACCCAAGATCTACACGGCGACATATCCCAGAAGACTGCTTTCTTCATAGTCACCGCCGTGAAAGCCTCAAATCTTACATAAGAAATTAAATTCCAGGAAAATATATCCATCCATTTTACATTCAACATACTTAGAATATTTGGCACTAAATGTGGGGAACATTTTATGTATAGGTCAAGAAAGGAATAATATAAACACCATTGTTACATAATATGGACTGCGCATGTACTGAACCAATTTAAAGCAATATATGAGACAAACTCCGTCTTAAGTGCAACAATTTAATTGTAGTTCTTTTTCTTTCCTTCCTCTACACTACATGTTTCGGCCCTAAATGGCCATCATCAGGTGTGTGTTCTTACGTAGCTGCTACACTGCCCGTAGTTTAAAATTTAAATCACCAGTCTTTCCAATTGTATGTATGTATAAAATCTTTGTTAACCTACACACGTCAATTTGATTTCCAAAATTGGCACTTTTTAAAACTTCAATTCCAATTAAAATATCTTTAAATTTTCCGTTCTTTTTCTTTTTCCAAATTTTAAAAATTAAAATTTCTCGGGGTACTCGCCCTATGTAAATAGTGCTGCAGCGGCCACTTCTTGTTTTACCGCTGTTCAGGTATTGTTCTGTGTAGGCTCTCTGTGCGTGTGCCGCTGCCTATCTTTAATACGTGTAGAGAAAGGAAAAAAATAAAGAACTACAATTAAATTGTTGCACTTAAGACGGAGTTTGTCTCATATACTGTGTGATTGTAACAGGACGCTTAAATATAATATTGCAATTTAAAGCGGCAAAGCTCTGACCAGAGCCTCGTCAGTGAGAACGGGTTGCACCGTGGGTAGGCGAGAGTTGCTGTAATATAGGACAGGCTGCATGCAGTGTTGGTATTACTGACCGCTTAGATGGCCTTAGGTGGCATGAAAAACATACCAAGGTTCATGAATATTGGTAGAGCCATTCAAGCACTATTAAGTAAGGTTTTGTCTCAGGAATTATAGAAGCTGTAATGTTGGTAATACTGACGAGAAGGATTTATGAATTGCGCCGTTGAGATGAACACAGGTGGCATGATATATATACCAAGTTTCATAAAGATTGGTTCAGTCATTCAAGAAATCGATGGTGAGATACACAAACAGCAAAGGTCATAAGTCTACTTATATTTCTTTAAATATGGAAAGTTGGCTAAAAATTAAGAACGTTATAAAAAACTTTAAAAAGACGTCTGAGCCGGCCACGGTAGCCAAGCGGTCTAAAGCATGTACTGTCTTCGCTCGCTTGGAAACCGGGATCGTGGGTTCGAATCCCACTCAGGGCACGGATGTTTAGTTTGCGTTTGCGGGTTTTTCTGTGTTTGTGTACAGGTAGAGACCTTCCGACGAGCTGATCACCCACCCAAGGAGTCCTACAGAATGTGTAAAATCTAGAAAAACCGAAGTGAACGGATAAGTTCATGGAGGTAGGCCTAGGCCCACTGGAGCTGTAGAGCCAAGGAAAAAAGTCTTCTGGATTCCAAATGTCTTTCAATTCATCAGTCAGCAGTGAACCTACCATTCCGCGCTCTGAAGTATGGTTACTTGGCTATGCCGTACATTCATTCAACAAAAGAGAAACACGAAACAAAACACAAAACGGCTTCAACTAAAAGAAAATATTGTAACGTGGATGCACACAGCGTTGTTAGGCAACTGACCGCGAAACACCTCGGGACCGAATATACGCAAGCCAACAATGGGAGTGCGGCGTTTCTTTGCTGTTAATAAATCCAATCATCAGAACTAGAACCCGTCATTTCGTCACGCGTACCCCCCTACAAGCGAAAATATATTCACATACCTTGGCCCGTCTATAGCAGAAAGCTGAAAGCGTGTGCATGTGTGCATGTCTCAGTTCCAGAACCGCCAAACTGGAGAATTCTACTAACATTTTACCTGCTTTCGCGCTGGCTTCTTGCTTGGCTACATGTCCCTCCGAAACGTCGGCTCACTTTCAAAACACTATATGGTATTATAGCTTAGTCGGTATAGCGACTGGCCACGGGCTGGACGACCGAGGGGTCGGAGTTCGAGACCCGGTAGGGTCAAGAATTTTCTCCAAAACTGTTCTGGTGCCCGCCCAGCCTCCTATCCAATGGGTACTGGGGGCTCTTCCCCGGAGGTAAAGCGGCCAGGGCGTGAAGCTGACCACTTACCTCCAACTAATGCCGAGGTAAAGAAAATACGATCTATACATCCACTCCTCATACGCCTTCATGGTGTAGTTGTTAATTAGTTAAGCACAGGGCCAACTTTTCCTTTTACATGGAGTTATATCCCACAAGGCAGAACTCTTCATAACCACCGGTGTCAGAACCTTAAATCCTATATTCTACTAAAACACTTCGATATGTTCCATTTGATCTCTGTCCGACCAACAGTAACGCACACTGCACGAAGATTTGCATTGGTTTCTGTGTCCATCCGTACCGAAACTCGCCAAATATTTACGAGGGAAAAGCAAATTTCGAACGAAAATTACAGAAAACGAATGAGGAGAGATGCAGGCTACACTAGGACTTATCAAAGGCGATCTTTCCAGTTTACTGAACTTATCGTGCACCCTGATTAACCAATTACGACGATAAGTAAATCCAACTTCATTGTGGGCCAATGAAACTGAAGAAGCCCCAGGTAACGAACTACTGCAGGCTGCATAACGTTCAGGCGCTGATATACGCCACAAACAGACAGGCAGCCGGACAGAGAAAGAAGGGTTACTTCTTTTGACAAGGCGCTTCCACATTACTCGTGCTCGTGCTCGCCAGGCTTGTGCTCGTCGGGAGACTCGTCTGGCTTTTACTTGTGCTCGTAAATCTTCGTCCACACTACTTCAGTTGCTCGCCGGGCTTCGGCGCGTGAGGATCCGTATATTTACTCGTAGTGTGTATAGGCTGTAGTCGTATTTTAATTTACTGGCTATAGTTTTTAAATTAAAAATTTTAAATCTGCTTGTCTCGTGACTTGTCATATCGTTCACGTTACTCGCGAGCATAGCGAGTCGCACGAGCACGAGTAATGTGGGTGCGCCTTTATGTACTGCCCGTATCAGAGTCCAGCATGAAAAGCCTGTCTGGTGTACCTGGCTTATTTCTCTTGTTATTAATACGCCGAAAGGTTTCGGGCTCACGAGCCCATCCTTAGGGGACGGACACATATTAAAAAGAAACTCAACAGTTCACATATATACATAGATAAGTACATAAGAACAAAATAAATAAATATTATTACATAAAAATGTACTCACGTAGGTGGTCACTGCGTCTGAGATTGTGGTTGAGCTATGTCCACCAGTCCAACACTGCAAGCACAACAAGGTCGCAGAGAGCACTGTCAGAAAAAGGACATTAAGTACAACAAAAACAACACACCACAACCATAACCACAGAATGCAACGACAACATGTCTGTGATTTCTTACATAGTAAAAAAAATGTAAAAGATAAAGCTATCCCTGTAACAGGCTGTGGAGGCCCATAGGGTTGTGAGACGTCGAGGCTCCCACATTTTCTAGACATTCGGCTCACAGATGGCAGTGAGGATGTCAGCCTTACGCGCCAGCCGCCCTTTACCTCTCAGAAGATTCCTGGTACTCACTTATTTTAGAGATTGAGTTGGCACCAGGGCCACAGGGCTGCTAGAAGGATTAGGTCAATCGAAAAATCCAATGACCTCATCAGGAATCGAACCCGCGACCTTCCGGCTTGTAGCGTAATGCCTCAACCAACTACACTAACGCGTAATCTAGACATATGTTGAAGGATCTCGGTTCGTACCTCGGAGAGGATCCGGCTATCATAACAGAGATATTTTAGTGGGTTTACCCTATCACTTCGGACAAATAATACCAGGATAGTACGGCATCTTTATCTCTGTGCCAACCTGATCGTTTTAATTCCCGTAGTATACTCCAGTTTATATAATTCAAGCAGGGTCGAACCTGAGACGCTCGACAGGGACGTTGAACATAAATAAATAGATCTGCCTTACAATATCGCAGTTTCTGTGTGATGTGAATATTCTTCGCCCAACTGATGATGACATGCAGTGGTGAGTATACGTTGTGAAGTGGAGGTCCACAATAATTGTATCGGACTGCACGGCAGCAGTATGCACCGTTACAATAAGGCACGCGGAGAAGAGAGGCGTGGTTAAGCGAGGGAGCGTCCGCTGTGACGCAGGAATTCATACCGCAGCCATTTCCTGACACTGTGCGCTTAGAGCACTGGGCCTGTTTCAATATCGTTTCAAAACGAAATCCTCAGATGTAATAAGAATTTGCCACTAACTGTCCTCCACTCTGTAACTGTGTTCACCTTGTTCTACGAATTGCATTTTGTGTGATATTTGAATATAACCTCCGTACTCGCATTGTTTTGTGACCAAGCACCTTTCTCTTCGTGTCATGACATTCAGATAACCGCGAGAGCCAGGGTGACCAACCTCACCAACAAGAGAAATCTTTTGAGATTACAACACCAGTTAACTCAGCAATTTATGGCTCCATGCTAAGCTAGGACATAGAAATGTCAAGATGTTTCCAACAGATGGAAAAGCTCCCGTAAAACTCCAGGTTATGACAACAACTGCAGTCTGGGGTTTACGTTATATCGTAATTTTACAATATTGTAGCTATGCAGCGATAGCGAGAAGGAACATGCGTTGCTTGGTAACGGCCGATAAACACGTCAACGATATACGAGCTATCTCTAAGTAANACAACAGTAGACATCCATTGCTAGGTAATGGACGTGGTTTTTATGGAGTCCTCCCCGAGGCTACATAACAGTGAGTGAGGCTACGGCCGCTTATGGGTGGTCAAGCTTACGACCGTTCAAATGACTAAGCTGCCGTTGTAGCATAAGATATATAAGTCAGCTGCTCTGTAAAGCCTGTATTGACAGAGGACTTGTGTGTAGTGAAAAAGGAAGAATTTTCAATAACATGTTATATGCGCGAAATATACACTTNAACTCCAGGTTATGACAACAACTGCAGTCTGGGGTTTACGTTATATCGTAATTTTACAATATTGTAGCTATGCAGCGATAGCGAGAAGGAACATGCGTTGCTTGGTAACGGCCGATAAACACGTCAACGATATACGAGCTATCTCTAAGTAACCGCTCATATCAACATATCTCTGGTCGTGAGGCTCAAAGGGCTTTTCGCGAAGACGAACTGATCGGCGGTAAACCGCCAGTCGTACATTAACTCTGACTCTGACTCTGCTGGGTGAGCTCAGTTGCTGGGTATTAGCCAGACAGTAATGAAATGAGCGCGGGAAGCTGAAGAATCTCCACTGTTAGAAGCCTTTGCCAGGGAACGGTTTAGAGGGTGCTGTCGTGACTTGGAATTTTGGAGATCAGCAGTGGCGCTGTAATTTTAGGAGTGGTGTAAACAAGTGGTCAGTAAATCCAAAATCCAGTCCACACCCACCTAAAGTCACAATCCCAAATACGTGACAATGATTGTCACATAAGAAAGTTAAGAAATTTACACACTGATTAACAATTCCCGGAGTGTATTCACGTTGGAAACCGTGTAGATCACGGAAAAAATGTATCCTATATAAAGAGAGTTATTTTTTCTCCAATGATTTTTTCGAAGAAATTATCGGTCCGTTAAACATTTAGCGAGTCACGCATCAGACACGAGAGCAGAAACGCATGTTAAGGCTTCACTCAAGTGCGCGTTATTGCTGTCCGATTTCAGCCAAATTTGGAAGACGTCGACGAACTTTAAACAAAATATCAAATTCCAAATTTAGAGCAAATATGTTTAACAATTCTCAACTCATTTCATGCATACAGACAGACTTACTTACAAATGGGCATAAAGCAACCGGAAGGTAGCAGGTTTCATTCCTGATGAGATCACTTGATTTTTTTCAATTGGCCTAATACTCCCAGCCGCAATATGTCCCTGGGGTTGACTCAGCCTGTAACAGAAATGAGTTCAAAGAATATTCCTGGGGGTAAAGGGCAGCCGGCCGGCCTGTAAAGCTGACAAGCTCATCTTCAACTGTGAATCGATTTTCTAGAAAATATGGGAAACTCAACGTCTCACAACCATATGGACCTTGACGGCCTGTTACAGGGATAATTTTACCTGTTCTTTAATGCTGCAATTATGGGAGAATGCTATATGCTGGGGGCTGTGTATGTGGTCTGATACAAGCTTTTTTTTCCCCCGACCATGAAGGAGACAGTATTTTCATCCGCCACGTCTACGAAGTCCCCCCCCCCCCGCCCAATTATATGCCATCGCATTTGAGAAGATGGTGCACGTCGCCGTGTACTTCGTTTCCCCTGCCAATTCTCATTCCACCGATTGCTCCATAATAATCTATCATCCGGGGCTGGTACAACAGGCCAGTTAGTGGCCGACGTACCAAGTGGACTCAGTCTCACCCCAAACCACGAAATAAACAAAAAACATACACATTCTTGTTCGAGGCTGTTACATAAATTGTGAAGTGCTCAGCTACACCCAAGAGAAGACGTGCGGTGACTGGCACACAGCCCACTGAACACGGGGAAACTAACCCTCAAACTGGAAAGTGCCCAGAAACTCGAAATTCGCAGGCCGCTTAACAACAGCCGAGAGCGTTCCTGCGTTCAGAATGTATAGCGTTCACCAACTAAGGAGAAAAGCGATCCTTGAGCACCACGCCATTAAGAAGTATGGGGAAATGGAGGTATAGCCCTACCACTCTTGATCTCAGCACTAGGTCGAAATTGCTCATATTCATGCCCAGAACGCTTCACCTCAGCACTAACCGAATCTAAACTCCCCGGTAGCAGAACCCGAAGGTTTCGCAATGCTAATACAAAAGCCTGCCATTGAACAAGACTCGGTGCCAGTTTCATCCATCTCCATTATCACAACCCATTTCCTTAAGACCAATCTTTCTAACTCCTTGGAACTGAGCCCTTCTTGAGAAGCCACCTGTCGCTCAGCTACTCAAGAATTTCCCAATGTTTTATGGAACCCGAAGTATCATTACCGTGTTTATAGAAGCCCTCCACCGGTCCCTATCCTCAGCTAGATCAATCCAGTCCGTACCACCTCATTCTATCTATCTTAATATTGTCACGTATAGGTTTGTTGCGTAACTTATAAGACGGATTTTGGATTGGAAGATTGGATTTACTGACACCTTATTCATCCAATTCGTGACTACAAGTAATTACAGAGCTATCGCTGATTTATACACTTTACAGTTCACCGCTACAAACGCACTGAAGTTCTCAGTCTTCACTAGTCGTATCCTGGCAACAGATTTATTACAGTCTCACTGTAACTTCAAGTCAGACATGAAGTCTCCTTTTCAAAATGGATTTCCTTTCTTGCCATTTATTCTTTTTCGCCTTCCACTGCCATCTCCAGAACTTGGCCCAATTCTTGGCAATTCACTCAAATGTACTCTTCTTCAACCGAACTCACTCAAATTTTGACAATTAACTGTTCTCTTGGAACTTCCTGTTATATAGCATCGCGGCGGACCCCACGGAAAACACTGTCTTCTATTACCCCGTATTGTTTTACTGATCCGTTGCCTAGCAACAGACGTCTTATTTTTGCGAGCTTTGGCTCCCACGGGAAAGAATTTACCGAGACGTTGCTTAGCAATGGGCCCATACGCCACAATATTATCCTCCAACCTATATTTTGGTTGTCTTGGTGGTCTCTATAATTCTGTCTTCCCCACAAAAACCTCATATGCATTCCTCTTCTTCCCTATGCATGCTACATGCTCACCCCATCCTCCTTAAATTCATCATTCGAATTATATCAGGTAACATCCGTATTACTGATTATCCAAACACCGTCTGGCACTATCGACCAAACTACACGATGTCACATGCCAGGGCACTGCCAGGGCACTGCCAGGGCACTGCCAGTTTCTACAGACAGGATTCTGCCACGTCACTTCTTGACAGGGACATAAGTGCAAGTTAGTGTGTATGGAAGTATCGAGGTTATGAGGAAACCGAACTTCGAACTCACACACTTGAGAGTAGGCAGTCAACTGAACAGAGACAGAGTTATCAGGCTGAAATTATCGCTTATAATGAGACCAGATAATTACCTCGGAAGTAATTATTGCAGGGATAAATGTGAAGGCTCTTCGACGACAAGACACGAAGTATAGTTTCAAAATTTAGGTGTTGCAACTTATGCTCTCCTCTATTCTGTACAAGTCTCTACGTACTGTTAATCTGCTAAATTGCTAACATTACATTTTATGTGTGTACTCTAAGAATTCCGAGCAAAACTGTAACATCACAAAACATTGCATTCTGCTCACACAGCATATCTGTGAGTTCCGAATGGTTCTCATAATAAACAGCGCCTGTTTCCTTAAACAGCATTAACCGCTTTGGCTTTGTAACGGTGACGTAATATTTCCTATGAGATACGGACTGGATCTGTGTGTTCCGCATGGTTCTCACAATAAACAGCACCTGTTTCCCTAAACAGCATTAACCGGTTGGGATATGTAATGGTGACGTAATGTTTCCTGTGAAGTACGGACTGGATCTGTGTGTTCCGTATGGTTCCCACAATCAACGGCAGTTGTCGGAGAGACTTCAGACAGGAAGGTCGCATACCCAACCCAGGCCTGTTCTCTTGGCCCAGCGCGGGAGCTCCAAGACATCGAACAGCTTACGGTTCTGAATAACCAGCCCCGTATGTTGCAGACAAAGAGAAGAAAGAAGAGGATTCCGGCTTACGCTTGTGTTCCCGGCGGTACTGCCTCAGTTGAAACCTAACGGTGCCAACGAACGCTGAGGATCCTTTATAATCCTTACATTCCACCCATAACCAGTGTGGCAACATCGGTACATCAGCGCTAGCTTGTAGGAGTAAGTTCAGGTGGGCTTCGGCCCGCCTGCTTGTCGGAGGTTACTGCTGTCATCGGATGATGCAACTGTTCTTGGTTCAGTTCCTTTTAACTTTTAACTTATACCCCGTTCCAAATAGTATTATCACTTCCCTGGTACGCTCGGTGTTGGTGAGTAAACCGTAGCTGCCAGCATGGTGAAGTCCAAGGTCATTAGATTGGACCCCCTAGGCATTAAGAGGGTTATGGACGTTGGAGGCCCCGCAGCCCTAAATACAACCATAAAGAAACCCAGAAAAGTAAATAGAAATAAAGCCGAAAAAAATAAACCATTAGAAAAACCAACCATTTTAACCATAAAACCTAAACACGCGCTCCGGTCCCCAGTGAGCGTAGAGTCCGATAGTGNCATTCAGGCCGGAGTGCCTCAGGGCAGCTTACTTGGACCCACACTCTTCAATATTTATATTAATGACATTCCTTCAATTGAAAATGACTCCAACATAGCCATATCGGTCTATGCTGATGACACGAATATTAGTGTTCGGTCAGGCAGCATAGATATAGCAGTCAGAAAGTTAAACTCTGCCATACGCCTCTTAGAACCATGGTTCCGGAAGTGGAGAATACATATTAATGCAAAAAAGTGCACAATTACACTCTTTTCTAAACGACTGCGACATCAGGGCTGCAGTAAGCATCAAGTAAAGATTTTTAACAAAACCATATCTTGGACTAAGGAAACGAAGTATCTTGGTGTTACACTTGACTCAAAATTAACCTACCGTACCCACATATCCTGTATTTTGCGCAAAGCTAATTACAGACTCAGACAACTGTATCCTATATTAAATAAATCCTCCACAATTGACATTAATTTAGCGTTGGTAATTTATAAATCACTCCTCCGTTCCATATTGTCATATGCCTCCCCCGCGTGGGGCTATGCTGCCAACACTCACATAAATAAATTACAGACATTTCAAAATAAAGTCCTCAGGATAATAACAAAATTGCCGAGGGTAACACCAATTACAACCTTACATGAACAGACGGGAATGTCATCAATTAAAAGTCATTTCAAGAGGTTAGCGAGGACATTGTACCAGAAATCGGTAACCAGCGAAAACAGTCAGATTCAGGCACTAGGACACTACGATCCCACTGGTGATAAACATCTGCGTCCCTTATCCCTGCTTGCAAGATAATCAGCTTTAAGATCTCTTTACAGGTAACCGGATGATTGCAACTCCCTAAATGCCCAGTACGCCCGCGGCCACATCGACCAATCACCACACCTATGCTGGACAAGAGAAGAAGATGTGATAAAAAAAAAAGAATTGTAATCATAAAATTTTGTCATTGGACGAGCAACAACCCTTTGCCCCTCCAGAACAGTGATTTAAATTTATTAATACTTGAACAGTTCAAACCCTTTACAAATGTGATACACAAATGTTTGCTGCTCATCCAAAGTATGCAAAAAANAAAAAAAAAAACTGTAGAAAAACAAATGTAAACTTTTGAAATAAAGGAACAGGACACACAGGGTCTAATGTTAGGGTTCGCGTATTTAAGCCGGACTGCTGGCTAGAAGTCAGTTTGTATCCGGAAGGTCCTGAGACCGGCCAGCTCGACCAAGGTTTTCCGTGGTTTTCCTCGGTACTAGAGCAAATGCTGAGTTGGTACCCAATTCCACGTTGCACTGCATGCCTCACATGCAGCCCTCCCATTGTTAACATCAAAATTTCGCCTTAATATAGCCCTCCCAACGTTAGCAAAAACAAACAAACAAAAATCCGATCATATGCTCCATCTTTACCAGAAGGACAAGCGGGCACTGCCTGGGAACCTTCAAAATCGGAGATATAGTATAGTTTCTTCCCCCGCCCCCCCATGTAGTGTCTCTCACTACGACCACCACTTCTTCTCTCTCTCTCTCTTTTCAATCAACGGCGTCTGTTTCCCTAAACAGCATTAAGCGGTTGGGCTTTGTAGCGACGACGTAATGTTTCCTGTGAGGTTCGGACTGGATCTGTGTGTTTCGCATGGTTCTCACAATAAGTTACAACACAGTTACAATTCTTCTGATCAAAATTTATTGCAGTCGGCAGATAGCATGCATCAGCACGGCCATCAGCCTCCCAGATAGAGACTAGGTTACTCATACACCGAACATCAAACTAGGGAATTTGTCAATTGTATTCGGGCTTTCAACCCAAAGTTTTCCTTTCAGTGCCTTCTGCAAACGATGTCAGTCATGCTCCTGCAATTTATGCAGCACCCAAATGAGAGCGCCCTCCCGGTCATATTCAGTAACTTCCTAGTCAACCTCCTGGGTCTTCCACATAATGGGTAAGTCCTTCTCTCACACCGACATATTATTCTGGAATTGTAGGGGAAATAAATCGAAAAAATACGAGTTTACAAATTACCTGGAAGCCAATAACATACCGATAGCACTAATAAGTGAAACCCACTTACAGCCATCCACGAAATTTAAGTGTCCGAACTACATAACGTACGGAACTGACAGGCTAAACCAGAGGGGTGGCGGAACAGCCATTCTTTTTTTTTTTTATTTCTCCAATTTATTATACAATCTATCCAGCTATTATGGATAATAAGTACTAGTTATGATGAGTATAGATATAAATGTAATTTAACATGAAGAACGTGTTCCAATGAACTCGTTCTATATGTAATTTAACTAATTATAGTCAATTAGTTAATTGTTTTACAAAATTAAAATAGCAAGTCTTTACAAAATTAGATAGCAAATCTGGTTAACAGTTGTGACGGTTTGAATCTGTGAAGCCTCCTGAC
>NW_019733318.1:302830-323711 GCF_002891405.2 Cryptotermes secundus | reverse complement strand
CACACCGATATCTTATTCTGGAATTGCAGAGGCATTAAATCGAAAAAATACGAGTTCACAAATTACCTGGAAGCCAATAACATACCCATAGCACTAATAAGTGAAACGCACTTACAGCCATCCACGAAATTTAAATGTCCGAACTACATAACGTACAGGACTGACAGGCTAAACCAGCGGGGTGGCGGAACAGCCATTCTAATACGTCAGGATTTGAAACACTCAGAAATTCTCCTTCCTCGCTTACAACATATGGAAGCTACAGCTATTCAACTCAACATTAATAAGGAATCCATAGTATTAATTTCGGTCTACATTCCGCCAGGAAAAATAATAGAACGTGACTTAGACCGCCTCTTTGCAACGGAAGACAAGGTATTAGTTGCAGGCGATTTCAACGCCAATCACGTAACATGGCACGCTAGGCAGAAAAATGCCGCTGGACAATCCCTTTTAATTCATTATTACAAAAATAATTGCATAATTTCCGCTCCGTCACAGCCTACACATTTTCCAGACAGAATCCCAGCAGGGACGGAAATCCTTGACTTTGCCATCCTCAGTAATGTACTGTCAAGGTCACTCCNCACCCTAGGCAGCCTCTCCACATCCGATCACAACCCCGTCTTATTGACCATACGTGGGCCAGTAGAACCTGACGAAATTAAACAAAATTTTATCTACCGGGAAGCGAACTGGGAACTTTTTCAAAATTACTTAGTAAACAATCTGAATACTCAGTGCCTAGAAGGGAACTGCTCAAAGAGCGAGATTGATGTAGCGGTTAAGCACCTTACAGACATCCTCAACAGAGCCACTCTCTATGCTGTACCGTTAAGAAGGAAACTTTCAAGTCAANGGAACAGGCTTCGGACGCAATGGCAAAGAACCCGTGATATTACTCTTCGCCCTCTCATTAATTCTTTAAAAGAGCAAATAGATTCGGCAATAAAAGAACAATTATCGAACACCTGGCAGAAAACTTTACAAGGGCTGGACACTAATAACATGAGAGACACCTGGCGGATAACTAAAAGTTTAACAAACACAAATTTTAACATCCCACCCCTTACCATTAATGGGAAAACTGTGACCGAAACCCAGGAAAAAGTAAACGCATTTGCTGATACCTTGGAACAAATTTTCACTACCAATTCGGATGATGAACATACTTTTAGAGTTAGCACTGGACAGGTAGTGAATGACTTCCTGACACAGCGACTGACAGACCGGATGAGGGCTACAGATCATTCTGAAGATGCTTGGATTGTCCGCCACCTCAAAACACGCAAAGCAGCAGGGCCCGACGGGATACAGAATATAATACTTCAGCATCTGCCGCGGTTTGTTTTCAAATTTATTGCGAAACTGTTTAATAGATCACTTGCCCTAAATTATTTGACTACATAATGGAAAGAGGCAAAAATTATTATGCTTCCGAAACCAGGCAAAGACCACACGTCCCCACTAAATCATAAACCAATAAGCCTTCTAAATTCTTTAGGTAAACTTTTTGAGAAAATAATTCTAAAGAGACTAAATTTCGAACTTAAGAAGCTGCAAGCTATCAGAAATGACCAATACGGTTTCAAAAGAGGTCACTCCACAACACATGCGTTGTTAAGGAATTTGGAGCGCATTACGCACGGTTTCAACAATAACAAAGCCACAGTAACCTTACTCCTGGACACTGAAGAGTATTCGACAAGGTCTGGAACGCCGGGTTGACTGCTAAATTTATTGCGGCCAAAATTTCACCTCACTTCATTCATATAATACATAACTACCCCAGAATCGATTCTTTTTTGTAATGCACAAAAACTCTTATTCAAACCTACGCCTCATTCAGCCCGGAGTGCCTCACGGTAGCTTACTTGGACCCACACTCTTCAATATTTATATTAATGATATTCCTTCAATTGAAAATGACTCTAATACGAGTATAGCCATATCGGTCTATGATGATGACACGAATATTACGAGGGGCGTTCAAGTTCTAAGGTCTCCGATTTTTCTCAGGACTGAGAGCAGATAGACACATGCGGTTTAGTTTAAAATACGTGTGCACTCTTTGTGAATGCGTGACAGAGATGGCAGCACTGTACAACACACTGAACTCTAGTGGTGGCGGCAGCGAGAGTGAGGAATGTTTTTGACACAAAAAATGGCGACGTTTTCGTTACAAGAACAGCGAGTAATCATTCGTTTTCTCCACTTGCGTGGTGCGCACAGACTCACCGCCACCAAAAAATTTCGGGTAAGCACCAGTGCTGAAAAAATGTTGGTGGCCATGTTTTGGGACAGCGATGGCGCAACTCATTGCGTTCCAAAGGGCACTATGGCGACAGGTGCATCCTACCAAGATGTTTTGAAGAACAAGCTCCTTTCAGCACTGCGAGAAAAACGACCGGAAAAGGCTGCACGTGTGCTCTTTTACCAGGAAAATACACCAGCGCATCGGGCATACGTGACGCAGCAGTTTTTTTCGTGAAAACAACCTTCAATGGTTTCTCATGCTCCCTACTTACCTGACCTGGCTCCTAGCGATTGCATCAGCGATTTTCCAGTGGTCAAAAGAGACTCGTACAAAAGAGTTCGCAGCGGCCATGGAATCATGGCTTCGACGTTGTGAAAATTGTGTACGACTGCAGGGAGATAACGTTGATATGTGACAGAAGTTTCGAATTTCTTGTATGGTTATTGCGTGAGAAAAAAATCGGAGACCTTAGAACCTGAATGCATAACGTAGTGTTCGGTCAGGAAGCATAGATATAGCAGTCAGGAAGTTAAACTCTGCCATAGGCCTCTTAGAACCGTGGTTCCGGAAATGGATAATAAAGATTAATACAAAAAAGGTGCACAATTACACTCGTTTCTAAACGACTGCGACATTATCGCTGCAGTACGCAAGAAGTACAGATTTTTAAATAAACCACATCTTGGACTAAGGAAACAAAGTATCTTGGTGTTACATTTGACTCAAAATTAACCTACCGTACCCACATACACTCTATTTTGAGTAAAGCTAATTACAGACTCAGGCAACTGTACCCTATCTATATAAATAAAAATGTAAATGTTCGTTTGTTCAAAATCTTAAATCCCCGAAAGTTCTTCACCGATTGCTTTGAAATTTTGAGACAACGTTGCATTCGAATACGCGCGTGATTTTATATACCTATTATATAGACGTCACACTTGTGACAGGTAAAAACATACTTCTTTTGAAAAACAGCGCCATCTGTTGGACGTAAAAGCAACACACGCTATACTAAATATTTTACCATTCCATTTAAATGTCTCCGATTCAATTGTTAAACTGGATTTGCATAGGTTTCGATTTATTTTCATTTTGATTTCATTATTTCATGTGACATTGCGTTGGAATTGAGCTGTGTCGTTTACCATAGCGTTCATTTCGTGAGCATAGTTTATTTTTCTCTTCTTTCATTGTTTTTCATTTTGTTTTCTTAACTGTTTTCTTTATTTTTCAGTGCAATTGGCGGTGGAATTTAGCTGTGTCGATTGATCTGCGTTTGAATTGAAATATTTCATTAGTATTTTTTATATATTTTTTGTTTCTTCTTTGTTTTCCAGTTCGTGTTCTTTCCTTTTTTAATGTTTTGCAATTTTATATGTTTTTGTTATAACTTTCTTTCTTCTTCTTCAGTGCAATCGATCTGCTTTAGTTCATCCAAATATTGCCTCGCAGAAGATCAAACTTAGTTCGTCGTACTCGCGGAGCGGAAGAAGTGCGACGAGTAATTGCAAATCAAACTGGGGAGGAACGCGCATCAGCGAACGAGCGAAACAGGCAAAGAATGGCTCAAATACGTGCCGAGGAAGCTTCAGAGCGACTTGCAGCCAGACTTGAGGATGCACTGTTGCGAGGACGGCGATTGCGTTCTGCAGCTTCAGATCTCCTTCATTCTCAACAGAATAAACGCGACAGGCTGAGAGCGGCTGAAAGACATCAACGAGAAACAGCAGATCAGCGTCAAACAGGACTGCATGCTCAGCAATCACGCGATTACAATATCGTATACCCACAAGCATTGTGAAATTAATCATATTAGAAACGTGCGCTTTCACGTTTCTTTCTTTTCCATTTAACCAGAATGAGCCACAGCAACGCGTGGCCGGGTAAGGCTAGTATTAAATAAATCCTCCACCACTGACATTAATTTGGCGTTGGTAATTTATAAATCACTCCTCCGTTCCACATTGTCATATGCCTCCCCCGCATGGGGCTATGGTGCCAACACTTACATAAATAAATTACAGACATTTCAAAATAAAGTCCTCAGGATAATAACAAAATTACCGAGGGTAACATCAATTGCAACCTTACACGAACAGACACGAACGTCATCAGTAAAACGTCATTTGAAGAAGTTAGCGAGGACATTGTACCAGAAGTCGGTAACAAGCGAAAACAGTCAGATTCAGGCACTAGACCACCACGATCCCACCGGTGATAAACATCTGCGTCCCTTATCCATGTTTGCAATATAATCAGCCCTAAGATCTCGTTACAGCAACCGGATGATTGAAATTCCTCAAACGCCCAGTACGCCCGCGGCCACATCGACCAGCCATCACCTATGCTGGACAAGAAAAGAAGATGTGATTAAAAAAAGCATTGCAATCATAAAATCCTCTCATTGGATGGGCAATAAAACTTTAACCCTCCACAATACAGATCTAAATTTATCAATACATTCAAGAGTTACAACTCTTTGAAAATATGATACACAAAATGTTTGATGCTCATCCAATTATGCAAAAAAATGTAGAAACACATGTAAACTTTTAAATTAAAGCAACAGCACAATAGGGTCTAATGATAGGTTTCGCGCATTTAATGCCGGACTGCTGGCTAGAAGTCAGTTTGCATCCGCAAGGTCCTGCGACCGGCCAGCTCGACCAAGGTTTTCCGTGGTTTCCCTCTATCCTAGAGCAAATGCTGAGTTGGTACCCAAATTCCACGTTGCCCTGCATGCCTCAAATGCAGCTCTCCCATTGTTAACATAAAAATTTCGTCCTAATATAGCCCTCCCAACGTTAGAAAAAAATATTAAAAAAGTATAAAAAAATCCGATCATATGCTTTATCATTACCAGAAGGACAAGCGGGCACTGCCTGGGAACCTTCAAAATCGGAGATATAGTTTCTTACCCCCCCAAATGTAGTGTCCATCACTAACATCAAACTACCACCACCACCACCACCAACACTTCCTCTTCTCTCTCTCTCTCTCATTATAAAGAGCGACTGTTCCCCTAAACAGCATTAACCGGTTGGGCTTTGTAGCGGAGATGTAATGTTTCCTGTGAGGTACGGACCGTATCTGTGTGTTCTGCATGGTTCTCACACAAGTACGGACCGTATCTCTGTGTTCCGCATGGTTCTCACAATAAACAGCGCTTGTTTCCTTAAACAGCATTTTATCGGTTGGTTTCTGTAGTGGAAACGTAATGTTTCCTGTTACGTACGGGCTGGAACTGTGTTCTGTATGGTTTTAACAAAAAACAGCGACTGTTTTACTAAACAGCATTAACCGGTTGGCCTTTGTAGCGGTGATATAAAGTGTTTCCTGTCAGGTACTGACTGGATCTGTGTGTTCCGTATGGTTCTCACAATAAACAGTGGCTGTTTCTCTATATAGCAATAACCGGTTGGGCTTTGTAGCGGAGACGTAATGGTTCCTGTGAGGTACTGACTGGATCTGTGAGTTCCGTATGGTTTCACAATAAACAGCGACTGTTTCCCTAAACAGCATTAACCGGTTGGGCTTTGTAGCGGAGACGTAATGGTTCCTGTGAGGTACTGACTGGATCTGTGAGTTCCGTATGGTTTCACAATAAACAGCGACTGTTTCCCTAAACAGCATTAACCGGTTGGGCTTTGTAGCAGTGACGTAATATTTCCTGTGAGGTACGGACTGGATCTGTGTGTTCCGTATGGTTCTCACAATAAACAGCGACTGTTTCGCTAAACAGCATTAACCGGTTGGGCTCTGTAGTGGAGACGCAGTGTGTTTCCTGTGAGGTACGGACTGTGTCTGTGTGTTCCGCATGGTTCTCGCAATAAACAGCGCCTGTTTCCCTAAAGAACATTAACCGGTTGGGCTTTGTAGCGGAGACGTAATGTTTTCTGTGAGATACGGACTAGATCTGTGAGTTCCGTATGGTTTCACAATAAACACCGACTGTTTTCCCTAAACAGAATTAAGCGGTTGGACTTTGTAGATGAGACGTAATTTTTCTATGAGATACGGAGGGATCTGTGTGTTTCGTATGGTTCTCAAAATAAACAGCGACTGTTTCCCTAAACAGAATTAACCAGTTGGGTTTTATAGCGGATATGTAATGTGTTTCCTGTGAGGTATGGACTAGACCAGTGTGTTCCGTATGGTTCTCACAATAAGCGGCGACNACTCAAACCCACAGCTCCAAAAACTCACGGTCAGACCTAACGGAACCCGACCCTCAGTATCCTTCTACACACAATTTAACAAGACCATTCAGTTACCCAGAGGGACAAAGGCTCGGCGATCTTAACACTGAATCTCAGTGTCGGGATTTTGTCAATGCAATCAGATCCTTCAACCCAGCTTTCTCTTTTCAAATACTCATCCAGTCTTTATCAGCTATGCTTTTACAATTCATACAACATCCGTATGAAAGCGCCCTCACAGTCATTTTCAACACCATCATGTCCAACATACTCGCCTTCAATTATGGCAAATTTCCGCTGGGAACACAGTAATTCCTGTATATTATTTTGGAATGCCAGAGGAATCTCAAACAAAAAAACGAATTCTTTAATTACCTGGAAGCCAACAATATCACTATTGCATTAGTAAACGCAACCCACCTACACCTGTCCATGAAATTCAATTGCCCGAACTATTACACATACAGATCAGACAGACAGGACAGACCGGGCGGGGGCACAGCCATCTTGATTAGAAAGGGAATTAAACACTCAGAAATTGTCCTCCCAAAACTTGAACATATGGAGGCCACGGCTATACACTACCACATCAACAGCGAACTTATTATATTAGTTTCAATATATAACCCTCCCGGTAAAATTGTAGAAAGAGACATAGACTTGCTCATTCAAACTAATAACAAAGTCATTCTTGCAGGGGACTTGAACTCGAAACTTAGTATTTGGAACTCCCGAAATGATAACTCAGCCGGTCGGGCCTTACTGAGCCACTATAATAAAAACGAATACCTAATCGCGGCTCCTCGCTCTCCAACGCACATCCCAGATAGAAATCCTGATGGTAGATAAGGCAATCAAAAATCAACTCTGCAACAACTGGCATCACGCACTCCAAAGACTGGTCACAAGTAATATCCAAGACACGTGGAGGATCACCAAACACTTAACTAATGACTATAGCAACATCCCTCCTTTGAGTCTGAATAACAAATCGGCAGTTACACAACAAGAAAAGGTGAACTTATTCGCAGACACTTTACAGGAAATATTTACAACCAACCCAGATCGAAACCCACAGTTCTCGAAAACTACAGAACACACAGTCGTAAGTTTCCTAAATCAATCCCCCACACCGTTGATAAGAAAAACAAATTCCCACGAAATCGACTGGTTGATCCGACACTTGAAATCTCGCAAAGTTGCTGGCCCCGATGGCATATAAAATATCGTTTTAAAGAACTTCCCAATAATGGCCCTTAGATTCCTGGCCACAATTTATAACTCGTGCATAACAATCAGTCACTTTCCAGATCATTGAACTCGCAAAAATTATCATGCTTCCAAAACCGAACAAGGATCACTCCTCCCCCCATTAACTACAGGCCAATTAGCTGATTAAATTCCCTAGCAAAGCTTTTTGAAAAAGTATTACTCAAAAGACTACATTTTATTTTAAAGAAATTAAATTTAATCAGGGAGGACCAATACGGCTTTAAGAAAGGTCACTCCACAACTCACGCCTTGTTGCGACTTATTGAAAGCATTACCCATGGGTTTAATAATAACAAATCAACAATCGCCCTGTTTTTGGATATCGAGCGGGCCTTTGACAAAGTGTGGATAACCGGGCTCATCTCAAACTTATTAAGGCAGGAGTTCCTGCCCACTTTATACACATGCTGCATAGCTACCTCCACAACAGGTCCTTCACAGTTGTTCATGGTAATTCCGAATCTAGAAGACGTCCTTTTCAAGCCNACCATGCATTGAAAACGACAACAATGTGGCAGTCTCAATGTATGCTGACGATACGTGCGTCACAGCTCGATCTGGCAACACACAATTGGCTATAAGAAAGCTAAACGATGCCATCAAAATTTTACAACCCTTGTTTAGCAAGTGGAGAACCAAAATAAATACCAATAAATGCTCGACAACGTTATTTTCCAAGCGGCGGAGTCACTTCCGTGTTGCTCCGTCTCCACTTAAAATTTTTCACACAAATATTAATTGGACAAATCAAATAAACTACCTGGGTGTCATACTAGACTCAAAACTTATCTACAGGGCACATATAAATAGGTCCTTGTGCAAAGCCAACTATAGGCTCAGGCAACTGTATCCCATTTTGAACAAATCCTCCCCCATCAATATTAATCTGGCCCTAACAATTTATAAGTCTCTAATAAGGTCAATTCTAACGTGTGCACCTATTGCCTGGGGTTATGCGGCCAAAACACATATTAATAAACTCCAATTATTTCAGAACAAGGTTTTACGAATTATTACGAAACTCCCAAGGGTAACGCCCATCGATACACTTCATGAACAGACAGGGATTGAGACTATTCAAACCCATGTTAGTAGAATAGCCACAAAATTATATTTAAAAAGTCAGCTTAGTGACAACTCTCAAATAAGGCAGTTAGGCCAGTACAATCCAATCCACGATAAACACAAAAGGCCGCGCACCCTGTTGACGGACTGATCTTGTGTTGTGAAGCATCCAATCGATATCGCACCTTGACCTCACACACACACACACACACACACACACGCACACACTCACCCTCCCCCTTTCATAAAAAATACCCTGAATCACTTATATGAGCGGAGTGCTCCTCATTGCAGGCGGCTAATCATCAGAAGGAATACCGGAGGACTCAGTCTTCTAGCAGCACCAAGAGCTAATCTCTACGCTGGACGCTGGACCAACATGAGAGCCCAACTGAAGAGGTGACGACTGCAGTGGTTCAAGATGATAGACACACAAACTGTTTTGTTGTATTTCGAAATGTATTGCAATTGTAAATTAACCACTGTATTGTTATTGATGACACGTACGCACTGTAAACTTTATTAATAAAGCATTAAGCACACATGCTAGGGAAACGTTAGGGAATCGCCCGTCTGTTTTGCTTGCCGGACCGCTGGCTAGAAGTCAGTGCGTATCCGGAAGGTCCTGCGACCGGCCATCTCGACAAAGGTTTTCTTGGTTTTCCTCTGTATTGTAAGCAAATGCTGAGATGGTTCCCAAATTCCAAGTTGCTACTGCATGCTTCTCATGCAGCCCTCCCGATTTAAATTCATCACAATTACGGTCCCTTGCTGTCAAAATTACCAAAATTATACACGTAAACTCTAATTTTAAAATTAAAACCTCCGCGGCCCCTCTCTCTCAACTCTCTCAAGTCGTTGCTTCTAATCATCTTAACGCCTACACTTTCACTTTACTCTTACCAGAAGGACGAGCGGGCAAAGCCTAGGAACCTTCTTATAATCGATGCTCTTTCTTTCTTTCTTTCTCTCTCTCTTCAGGCAGTTCTTTACGGGAATCTGTGAAGCTAGAATAAGCGGCGACTGTATCCCTAAACGGAATTAACAGGTTGAGTTCTGTAGCGGATATATAATGCGTTTCTTTGAGGTACTGACAGGACTTGTGTGCTCCGCCGCGTTGTTCACACGATAAACAGCGCCTGTTTCTCTATGCAGCATTAACCGGTTGGGATATGTAGAGTTGTTTCCTATGATGTACGGACCTAATATCCAAATATTACGTAGGTCATACCGAAAGTAATGTACAACTTTTTCTTTGCATGCAACCTGGGAACGGCAGACGAAAGAGAGTATGGTGGTAGGTGGAACCAGCTGTTGTGTTAACCTTGTGTGTCTTGTGACGTCAATAGCTTACATCATGTCACCAGTATCACTCCTAACAAAATGGCCGACAACGATATGTCGTTTCGCCAGCGTGCTGTCATCGAATTCCTTGGGAGAGAGGAAATCCCATCTGCAGAAATTCACCAGAGACTTCAGCGTTCTTATGGAAGTGTTTGCATGGGTGCGAGCAGTTTTCGAAGATAGGTGAAACATTTTAAAGATGGGAACACCAGCATCGAAGATGAGCGTCGGAGCGGTCGTCCTCGAACAGCCTCAACTGAACGCAACAAGGAAAGGGTAGATGAGATCATTCAAGATGAGAGGCGTGTGACTATGGACACAATAGCCCGAAAATTTGGAATAGGGCACAATGCAGTACAGGAGATGATTGAAAGCTTGGGCTATAGGAAAGCTTGTGCTCGTTGGGTACCGCGGTTATTGACCGAAGACCACAAAGGTCAGCGAAAAACCATCACCTCAGAACTGTTGCAGAGATATCGACACGAAGGCGATGATTTTTTGCTCTGTATTGTGACAGGTGACGAAAGTTGGTTTCACCATTTCGGGCAGAAACGAAACGGAACTGCATAGTTTGGAATGGCACCATTTGCATTCTCCATCAAAGAAGAAGGCAAAGACAGTGCCATCAGCTGCGAGGGTGATGGGCACAGTCTTCTTGGATGCAGAGGGGTTTATTCTGGCCGAATTCCTGGAACCTGGGCAAACCAACAATGCTGCTCGTTATGTCCAGACGCTGCACAAGCTCCGTCGTGCATTGAGCGATAAACGTCCGGGACGAAACATCATCATTCTGCATGACAACGCTCGCCCCCACGCCGCTCGCCTCACTTTGGAAGCAATTGCAAAGATGGGGTCGGAAGTTCTTTTAACACCCCTCCTATAGCCCTGATCTGGCACCCTCCGACTACCATCTTTTCGGTTTTGTGAAGGATCAGCTGCGTAGACAACGTTTTTAAGACAAGGGAGGCAATTCGGAAAGCAGTGCGTCAATGTCTTTGGATGGCTGGAACGGAATTTTACAGAAGGAGAATTTTCAAACTTCCAGAACGCTGGGAGAAATGTGTACAAAGAAGTGGCGATTATGTGGAAAAATGAAGAAAGGTCTGTAGATTGAGGTGCTGTATTTGGTTTGTCAATAATAAAGCATGTTACTTTATAAAAATTTCAGTACGATCCTCGTATTTGTCCTCCGTATGATTGTCACAATAAAAAAATCCAATCATATTGTCACGTGTTACCAGGTAACATAGTTCTGTCCCCTCGGTAACGTGAAGAGTAATTTCACGTAGGTCTCCAATTAAGGGAATATTTATTCAACACTCTCACCCACTCTTATCGCGGTGAAGTCTTCTATTCCCGTTGCCGGATGCGAGCTTGCTTCTGCTCTAGTCGATGCTACACTAAAACTGACTGGTCTCAAGTCAAAATCAAAGTTAAAGTCACACTGCAACTGACGGTCGGTCAGTCTGTCTTGATTGGTCTAGTCAAAGTTCAAGTCACATTGCGACTGACATTCAGCCAGTCAGTAAGTCTTTGTGTCGAGCCCCGTCTCGGGCTCATGAACAGATATTTATTACTGTCGAACATTACGGTTAAATCCAATCACTTCTGTCTCCTAGGTAACGCGACGAGCAATTTCACGTTGGTATCCAATTCAGCTCTATAACCTCGGCTGTTGCTATGCAATGAACCTTCCCTTCTCATTTAACGCTTCGAACAATTCGTTTCCTTTCATCTCCTAGGAAACGCGTTTGTTGTCCCAGGCATTCCCAGGCAACGGTCCACTTTTATAGCGTTTGTGGTTGTGGGAACTCTCCATGTATTCGTTGTAACCGTGGAGACTCACTATTGGCGATTAACTTCCTTCTGTAGCCGTTGCGCAGGGATGGCCGCAAGATAGCACGTTACAATATGCTCAGCCTATACCAGAATGACAAGCGGGCACTGCATGGCAACCATCAAAACGGGAGATATAATTTTTACCCCACCCCCAATGTAGTGTCTGTCACTAGTTTCAACCCCTCCACCCACTTCTCTCGCTCACATAGTATATGGTTCTCACAATAAACAGCGAATGTTTCCCTAAACAGCATTAACCGGTTGGTATTTGAAGTGGACACGTAATATGTTTCCTGTGAGGTACGGACTGGATACGCGTGTTCCGCATCGTTCTTACGATAACCAGCGCCTGTTTCTCTACATAACATTAACCGGTTGGAAATTGAGGCGGAGACGTAATGTGTTTTCTGAGGCATAAACTGAATCTGTTCTGTATGGTTCTCACAATAAACAGCGACTCTTTCACTAAACAGCATTAACCGGTTTGGCTTTGTAGCGGGGATGTAACGTTTCCTGTGAGGTACGGACTGGATCTGTGGTTCCGCATGTTTCCCACAGTAAAGAGCGACTGTTTCCCTAAACAGCATCAAACGGTTTGACTCTGTAGTGGAGACGTAATGTTTCCTGTGAGGTACGGACTGGATTGTGTGTTCCGCATGGTTCTCATAATAAGGAGTGCCTGTTTCCCTAAACAGCGTTAACCGGTTGGGCTGTGTAGTGGAGACGTAATGTTTATGTGAGGTACGGGATGGGTCTTTGTGTTCTGTATGGTTTTCACAACAAACAGCGACTGTTTCACTAAACAGCACTAACCGGTTGGGCTTCGTAGCGGAGACGTAATGTTTACTGTGAGGTAAGGACTGGATCTATGGTTTCCGTATGGTTCCCCCAGCCCCCCAAAACAGTGCCTGTTTCCCTAAACAGCATTAAACGGTTGGACTTTGTAGCGGAGACGTAATGTTTCCTGTGAGGTACGGACTGGATCTGTGTGTTCAGTATGGTTCTCACAATAAACAGCGACTGTCTCCCTAACCAGCATTAACCGGTTGGGCTTTGTAGCAGAGCCTTAATGTTTTCTGTGAGGGACGGACTGTATCCGTGTGTTCCATATGGTTCTCATAATATGCAGCGACTGTGTCCTTAAACAGCGTTAACCGGTTTGATTCTGTAGCGGAGATATAATGTGTTTCCTGTGATGTGCTGACCTGATCTTTAAATAGTATTTATTCTCCGTATGATTCTCACAATAAAACAATCCAATCTTATTGGCGCTTGTTACCTGGTAACCTACTTCTGTCCCTTACGTAACGCGACGAGTAATTTCACGTACGTCTCCAATTCAGCGAATATTTATTCAACACTCTTATCCACACTTATAAGTACTACCATTCACCTATAACGATTCTTACAACTTTGCTATAGTTATTATTATTATTATTATTATTTGGTAGGTATAATTCGCAGCATCACATTTAACTATTCAACCCTTAGATGCATGTTCATTTTATACTTTACTTTAGTTCGATCCACGGTTGAATACGCTTCAGTCGTTTGGAATTCCGTTACGTCAACTGATGCAAACAACAGCTGATGCATTCAGCAGAAATTTACAGCTCTATGTTTAAAACGTTTTTTCCTCAAGTAGATTACTGTTACGATTTTGCTTTAGAACAATTTAAATTGCACACCTTGCAAAAGAGGAAATATCATCTTGATGCGCTCTTCCTTATTCAAGTTTATCGTGGTTCTGTACTTTGCCCTTCTGCTTTGGAAATTGTTGGCCTTCGGGTCCCTGTTCTATATATCCGAGACTTTCATATGTTCAACGTCTGTTCTGTTAGTAAAAATTGCCCCTCTGATAGATGCGCTTCTGCTGCTAATGTTGTTTGTAGAAACGTTGACGTCTTTGAACCAAAAAGTCTGTTGATGAAACATATCTTATACTGAACTAATTTAACTCTTATTATTATCACTATTTTTATTAATTTCGTTATTATTATTATTATTAATTAAATATTTATGTTTCATTTTTCACTTCTTAATAACACTTAGTTTTATGATAATGAAATTATTATTATTATTGTTATTATTATCATTTATTTGCTTGCTTGTTTACTTTTCTTCATTATTGTGTTTTACCAAGTAATTGCCTGTAATTTGTTTTTGACTTATAATGTGTTTGTCTATAATGTACACGTAATTACTTTCATCTACACTGTGCTAAGTCTGTAGGCCTTGCGGCTGTTGACTTGGCACATAAATAATAAAGAATTGAATTGAATTATTATTATTATTAGAGGGGGTGGGTTTCCCCATGCACTTAGACCACTTATTGGTCCATTGTGCGTCCCCCTTTAATTTCTACTGTCTCCATACCTACCGGTACTGGCGCGTGCCATCAGCCCCGTTCAGAAAACGAGGTCGGCCGCCGGTACCTGATATTTCCGCCATCTACCAGAGGCATTGGAAACTACTTTGGCGGGAAATTGTTGCCTACTTTTACTCAGAGGTCTCCTAGAGACATGAGGATCTTCTACGTGCCGTAAATCTACGACACGGAAACCACAGCTTAAAGTCCCTCCCGGAGGACTTGTTCCCTGAATTTTTCCGCCCTTAAAAATTCCACGACCTCCGCCGGGTTTGAACCCGCGTACCTTGAGTCATGAAGTGGGAATGTTACCCCTAGACTACGGAGGCCGCTTTGTTATAGTTACTTCCTGCACCATTAATATCAATGAAGTCTTCTATTCCCTTTGCCCGATGCGTGCTTGCTTCTGCTCTAGTCGGTGCTACACTAAGAACTGACTGGTCTCAAAGTCAAAGTCAAAGTTGAAGTCACATTGCGACTGAAGGTAGGTCAGTCTGTCTATCTTGAATGGTCTATTGTCGAAGCTCGTCTTCTATAACCTCAGCTGTTGCTACGCAATGAGCCTTCTCTTCTCATTCAACGCTTCGAACAATTCGTTTCCTTTCATCTCCTAGGAAACGCTTTTGTTGTCCCAGGCATTCTCAGGCAAAGCTCCACTTTTATAGCGTTTGTCGCTGTGGGAACTCTCCATGTGTTCTTTGTAACCGGGGAGACTCACTGTTGGCTGTTTACTTCCTACTGTAGCCTTTGCGCTGACACTGCATGGCAACCATCAAAACTGGAGATATAATTTCTTACCCCACCATGTAGTGTCTATCACTACCACCAACCTCTCTCCACACTATTCTCGCTCACGCAGTATATGGTTCCCACAATAAACAGCGTGTTTCCCTAAACAGCATTAACCGGTTGGGATTTCAAGCGGACACGTAATATGTTTGCTTTGAGGTACGGACTGGATCAGTGTGTTCCGTATGGTTCTCACAATAAACAGCGCCTGTTTCTCTATACACTACTAGCTGTTTGCATGCGCTGCAATTTTAGGAGTTAGGTGTCTGCCGCTAATTCCCAGGCGAGAGAAGCGTAAGTCATTACTGATCTGAGCAGTGCCTTATTGAAGGTTAGTTTAATGTTTGCGTTTAAACGCTCCCTTTTGAATAGGGAGTAGAGTCTAATAGATGTTCTGAAGGCTTTGGTTTCAATCATTTCTATGTGAAGTCTCCACGTTATCGTCTTATGTTCTGGTTCTTCTCTGTATATAAGTTAGGGCCGCACCGCAGAGAAAACATCGCCTCCTGCAGTCCCCCTGTCATGAGCCCCGTTCCATGTGCTTGTGTTTGTATGTGAACTCCCTTATCATTCATAGGTAACGGATGATTATATACGTTCCTACGGCAACGAATTCACTTGTAACAACAGAAGGCTTCTTGCCCACGTTGTTTCGTATGTGCTCTGTACGGTATCAAAGGAAACGTGGTGATTAGTTTTGTTTAGAACTTCCCGTATAGTTATTAATACCATTCTGATAGAACCCACGCAACGTTTCAAACTATTACATTTCCCAATTACACGTCAGTACAGAGGATCGGCCTAACGATATGTTTTTGTAACTAAGGTTCTTTGTTTCGGTGGGGTCCGTAGTTTCCATGGCAGTGTAATTTGTGTTTTCATTCTCAGCACTAACTGCGACCAAGTTGCAAGTGATCTTCCTATTTTACGTTTAAAAATGAAACGCAAGTGTGAAAATTGTGAATTGACCGGCAATGAAGCAAAAGAAAGGAGAGTTACTAGAAGCATGACCAGAGAGCAAGTTCCGAAGACGAGGAGGATAAATACTGGGAGAAAATTACGCAGCACACGAACACACATCATGGATCTTCCCCCGGAACTGCAGCTTGAGATATTTTCACGGCTCAGTGTGAGAGATCTCTGCCAGCGCGTGGCCCCTGTGTGCAAGAAGTGGAGCATTCTAGCCAGACATCCATCCCTTCGGAAGGAGCTCTCATTCGGTAAAGACATTTCTAAATCCAGTGCGCTTAAGTTACTGCACGAGTCACCTAGGTTGCGCAGATTGAGCCTGAGGGGCCGAAGTGACACGGATGCCATTCTTAGACGAGTCCGCAGATCAAATCGACATATAGAGACACTCAAAATGGTAAGATGCCGAGGGGCAGTGAGGAGACGTGAAGTGAACGGAGATATTCTGGTGAGGATTCTCAAAGAGTGCAAAAAACTGTGCTGCTTGAATATACAGGGTACGCTTGTCAAGAGTTTCGAGTTTTATACAGTTCTTGCGAGTCTTGATGAACGCATGATGTCCTTCAGAATTCGAAGCGCGACAAAGGAGGGAATGCTGTGTTACCTAAAGACACGAGCTAAAGTTCTCGACAAACGAAGAGGATCACTGAACGGAGTGACGAGAGATGTGAACGAAATCATAGCATTGATGTCGCAGAACACCGGCTATAAAAATTGGAGTTTAATTTTCAATGATTAATGTATATCACAAGAACTTCCGCGGAATATTCTGGAAGCCACAAGTCACAGTAAATGTAACAGTTAAGTGAAGTCACTTTCTAACTTTTCAAGTGCAACCTCTGTGTATATGAAAACGACGTCAAAGTATTGTGTGTTTCATATGCACGCTGGTTTATCGTCACAGGACAGAACTCGAGCAGTGTGAGAGGGGATGGAAAAGGATCCGCCGGTTTCTGTTTAACAGAGTTGGATCCTTGGAGACGCCGGCGTGACTGTTGCAGCCAAGTATCTGCGCGTGCGCACTGCCTCTGAAGCAGGGATTGGAGTGTCCCTGTTGCTGACTTCTGTGTCGAGGTGTCATTTATATTGATGAAGATCAGGATTGAAAGAAACATCCGCGACAATCCAAGCACATTACACATTGTCTCGTAAGTTCTGTTATCAAAATGCTAGGTTCCGGGTCCTAGTAGCTGAACCAGTGGGGCCTCGTCTGCCTTATGTGCCCATAAATGTTTTATTCTGGACAGAAAGGTCGAAATAATTAAGCAAGCTATCATTTGTGCCCAAAACTTCATCACATAGTGACGCAGGCGCATTGCCACATCACTGTATCATCACTCGATTCTATTTTCCGCACAGGATGGGAACCAAATGGCCAGAGAGGAGACACGCTGAACACACATAAGTCTGTCTGCTTAAGGCATGACGTAGCCTCACGTATGCCTCGGACAGACGACGACACGCATTGACGTCATGTAATGATGCCTCTTAACTGGCCCAAAACTGCGAAAGAAGCTTGAACAAAGACATGAAGGTAAAGGAATAGCGGAAATATTAGGTCTGTAGAGAAGATTTGTTTTTCATATGAAACTAGAAAATTCAACCAAAAACAATTAAAAAAGCTTCATCAATTCCAAAAAGAAATCGGCGATGCGTGAAGTTGGTAGACAGGCTGAGCAACCAGAAGACAACACCTTTGGATCCCAGCGAGTATGCGACAGCACCAGAGTTATCAGCAATTTGTGAGGGAACTGGGTCACAGGTCCTTCGTTTAAGGGCAAGTGACGGACGTAAAGTGCTAAATATTCTTGTGTAGCCTGAACGTCGTGACAATCTGTTAATATTACCTTCGTTTTGTCACTTTCGGTAGATCCTTATGTACAACTATGTTGCATAGAGACAGCATCAAAATACACACGGGGTGGACAAAACAATGGAAACACCAAGAAACTGAGAAACAGAATTTGTGTTGGCTGCATTAAACAAACTTCAGTTGGCAACACTGAATCTTCTTCCGTTTGCTTTCACTGTGTAGTGCTCGTGTTAGTGTACTAGTGATTGTGTGGAGTCATAGTATGAAAGAATCAGAAAATGGGAGACTTGTCCGATTCTGAAAGAGGGCAGATCATTGGTGCACGTTTAGCTGCAACATCCGTGATAAAGACGCCACATTAGTAGGTGTATCGAGAGCGACAGTTTCTGAGGTTATGTCGGCATAAACGAATCATGGGAAGACAACATCAGCGAAGAGGAACAGTGGGCGAACATCAACACTGACAGATAGAGATCATTGTCCACCGAGGATTGTTTCGAAAAATCACAGAACTACTGCAACAGAGGTGACAGTACAGCAGAACTGAATACTCAGCTTGAAGACCCTGTTTCCACGAAATCTGTCCAATGTAACTTTCACAAATCCCACATCCACGGTAGGGCTGCAGTTGCTAAACCTCTGATCACTGAAAGTAATGTTCAGATGTGTCATGACCATGAAACCTGGACATAAGACAACTGGAAACACGCGCCAACATCTCTACAGCTACTTCAAGATGTTCATCGAGAAGAATGGTATAAAATTCCGTTACAGACTGTTCACATATTGTACGAGTCCATGCCAACGACTGTCTGTAAACCATGACAATGCACTAATAGAAGAGCTATATACCAACGGTCCAGTGACAAGAAGACTGAAGAGAACATGGCCCCAAGATATCAACAATCAATGAAATAGACTCCATGTACGAGAAACATCACTGGGTGTTTCCCTTTCAAGCTAACCACCTACAACACATTTTCTTAATACTCTGTAATGATGTACCTGTAGACTGTAATGAAGCATAATAAAAAAATACCAACGACTGTGGCTTTACTGAAGGCAGAAGGTGGTCCCAACACCAAGTTAATAAAGAAATGTGTGCACTATATGTAGTGCTCCTATCATTTTGTTCAACCTCTGTGCATCCAGTTGCATGTGTACGCTACTGTTTGTTTCTAACTGAAGAATACATCCCAACAAGTAAAGTTCTAGTATTTAGAGGTGACAGTCAAGGGAAAGCTGCGCAGTGGATGGAGTGAAAGTTGAGGGGTGTTGTGATTAGTCATTCGTCTTCATTCAGTGCGAACAGACGTCTCAAGAGCGTTCTTCCTTGTACAGTCAAGTTAAAAAGTTTTGACTCTTGGAGTCGTATTTGAGTGTATTATTCTCTATTTACTGTAGTAATATTGTAACGTGTTTGGAGTAGATACTTCCATGCTAACACAATAAAATCAAGCCGTTGCGTACACAATGCCGAAACAATGAACGCGTTCCCCCGGAGATGAACAACAGAAGGCCGTTGACTAACAACGGATGGGACGAAACACGTTGCCAGTGAAATAAAGAGCGTTCCCGAAGCAACGGATTGCCGAACACGTGAGATCGAACCTTGGCGAATGGTGTCTCGTATCCGGTCCATAGAACACCTACATAAGCCGAGAAACACAGAGCTAATTAACCTCCCACGTGTGGAGGCGGGGTCGAATACCTCCACCGTGATTCTGCGAGTCGTAGGAGGCCACGAAAAGGAAAGTCTCAAGTCTGAGACAGTAAAATATTGTAACGTTTTTCTTTACCGATGAAACCGTTCGGAATGTTAATTAGTTTATTTAACAACCTTCCAGTCTCGGCTATCATTAATTATGACAAAGTAACGGGTACTGACAAATTATAAATCGTACAAAATGATCTGTTCAATAGTCATCTTCATTTAGTTATAACGTGGGAGCTATACGAGTGTCACTGTGTTACACACTCCCAGTCACTTCTCAGTTGTCACAAATCATAACTGAATATCACACAATAACTCTTCTGATCACACGTTCGGGTCTTCTCCCTGCGATCGCTAAACTGCAACTCACACCGTGGCTGCTGCCTTGAAAACTCACTTCGGCGGGTGCTACACTTTAAACTCGCTTCGTAGGCAGTATAGTTCTCTTATAAACCCTCAGCCGGACAACGTGAAAATCCTCGCTTCCTTGTTGCCTTGTCGTCGTGTTTGCTGTTACGTAATGGGTACCGCTGTTTATTACAGTCGTCTCTAGCAACCAGTGTTTACTCGCTTTGCTTAGCAACCGCTGTTTACTCGCTTTGCATAGCGACCAGTGTGCTTGGACTCGGCTCACTTCGGGTCCGCTAGGCACGTCACCGCTGGCGGGGGGAGGGGGTTGACTAGCCTCCTACCGTAGCAACGGCAACGCTCCGAAAGTGCCACGTCACCGCTGGCGGGTTGAGGGGGTGTCCACCTTAGGGCAACACGTCACAATATGGTCGCGAGTCCCAAGTACTCGGATCCGAGGACTGCGCTGGCGAGCACCAGAAGCATATACAAAACACCGATCCGTCCTCTCGTTAGAGAGGGCGCCCCACTAAAATAAGACCGTAACTGTCAAACGATAATAATTAATATCTGGTCATGAGCCCCAGATGGGGCTCGACACCAAGACTTACTGACTGACTGACCGTCAGTCTCAATGTGACTTTGACTTTAACTTGAGTTGGAACCTAGCCTACAAACAACACAGTTGGAGCCTAGTCGAGACGCCGCAGAAGTCACGTGATACCACAAGCGATAATAACTGCATGGTGTATAAGTGTGAGTGTCCAATAAAGAGGCGCTAAATCCGAGACCCACGTGAAGTTGTTTGTCGCGTGACATACCCAACACGTGAAAATATTTTATTTTATTGTTTATTTTTATTCGTTGATTCTCTTTTTTGTTTATTTATATTTGTACATTT
>NW_019733318.1:296320-299487 GCF_002891405.2 Cryptotermes secundus | reverse complement strand
AAAATATGGTTTTTAATACGAACTTCATGTACTTGAACTCTATTCCACATTGAAGCAACAGTCCAGCCTGAAATTTATTTTTAATACTAAACATTATGGAGCCGAAATTTTACATTAAATCAAAGAATTGTTTCTAAAATGACAAAAATATGACCTTATTTCAAAATTATGCCAAAATATTCTGTAAAACTAATAAAACGCTAAAATATGCATTTATATGCACAATAAAAACGACATAATTTCAATAAGAATGACTGGAAACATGCATAATTACATTTAAAAACAGGAATAAACCCTAGGAAAAAAATATGACATGCTATAGAAATCCGGACCCTAATCATAAATAACCTTTTTCGGTGCAGGGTAATGAATGTGACAATTTAGGCCTCAAATTCGTCACAGACCTACCCTTAGAAGACCGTGAGATTGAAACCCCTCGATCCACGCCGTGTCAGAAAGATCTTAAAAGCGCGAAACTGCTGACCACTGGGGGAATGATAAACTCGATCGAGCCCCCCCCCCTATTGTCTAAATCCAGCCAACCCGGGGATTTGTAGGATGGCAACGAGGCGTTCCCAGATTTTCACAGGACCTCTGAATCTTCAAAGGCTGAAAGTTTGTTCTTTTTCGGAAATCTTGCAACATCAGTTAAACTCGCCGGATGCGGAGCTCGCCCTCTCGATCGACTGTTAAGTGAAATTAATGTCTGAGTATTCGCAAGTTAAATCAGGAAAATTAATGTTGAAAAGAAACGCGAGTGAGTGCGAACTGGTGACCCTCTCAAACACGACACACGCAGTGGTAGCGGTAACCTATACAAGTCCCCAAGTGCTCCATAATAGTGCTAACGTTGCATAGTGACAAGGCTTGCAGGACTGTGTAACCAAGTAACAACAACCCGTTCATTTTGTAGAATCCGAGATCTCCCTTACAGATAGTAGCAGAGTAGCAATCAGAGTTGTATCATAGCGACTCCCAGATTATAAAAACAATAAAGGAAGTGGTGCCAAGTGTTTGTGTCTCCAGTGTGTTCTATTCTCCTCGTCGAAGTAAGGCCCGAAACGACCTGAGCCAGAGTCTCACTCCACCAACGACTAGCCCGATCACCATCAGCTCCACATCCCGTCCACCTTTTCCCTTCACTTCGCATCTGTATCCACAGCTGCTGGCGCCCATAGACAATCCAGGCCAAGTCTCGGACCTGAAACCCCTTTTCCATAGTGAAGAGCAGTGGTGGAGTTGAAGAAGCGGTGGAGTCAGGTAAAGACCGCCCTAGCTGCGAGCGAAACGACCAACGACGGCAGAAGGCGACAACGGCAAGAGAAAGAAAGGACGGTAAAAAACTAAACAGAGCACTCAACTCAATTTCAAGAAGATATTTTATGATATCCTGGCTAAAATATCACTTAACACTGATTTTTCATCATTGTGGAATCCAGATATATATAATATGATCCTACCACTCAAACCGAAATACCTTTCCTATAAAATTAATGGAATCTTTGCAGAACACAATCACAACATTTTACGACTCCTTCCGTATCACCCAGAACTCAACACAATTGAGTTAATATGGGCCACAGTAAAAAACTGGGTTGCTCAAAGCAATACCACATTTAAGATGGATGACGACATTAAACTGGCAAACCAAAAATTGGCTTCCATGACTGCAGAAGAATGGCAACGTAGGTGCCAACATGGAAGGAACATTGAGCAACAATTAATGGCACGGGAAGGCCTTTTGGAGGCAGGACGGGAGTTCTTCTTCCATGTTGTCGGTGTAGTGATGACAGTTCTGATGATAGCTCCGATTCATCTGGTGGTGACGAGGAAGGACAGGCATGTGGAGATGATATCTATGCAGACATTGCCGGTGTTGCCCCTTTAGAATAGACCCGTGTAATATGTAAATAAACTCTTCATGTATGTAACAGTGAAAAGCGTATAATAGTGTATAGTGCATAATAGTCTGTCATTTGGCATTAAAACTTAACATCGGATGTGTGAACATCAACGAGACTAAACCACCATCACTATGCAACACAATGAGGTAAGAAGTTATTTCCTTCTCAGAACGCCTGTACTGCATTCCCCGCCACACTTGTCGGCATGCTTGAGCTCTCCCCACCACTACCAATACTTCTCCTACTCCGCGTCGGGGGACTGTCAGCTCTGAGTACTACAGCTATATGCACACGCAGGAACACGCATCCGCTTCAACGCCGGGCGAAACGATGAGACTGAGCGCGTCAGTCACAGCCCCGATACTAACATGGAATTCGTATCAAAAGTTGAAATCGATTCCAGGACTTTTAGCTGCATTTCATGTGGTTCCCAAGTGAACAGGAAGTAGGCGTCGGCACGCACGCCGTGTCAAGGGGACTCTAGACGCATTCACAAACTCCGTCTGGATTTCTTCTGGGGAAGACCGAAGCATTTATTTCCACGAACTTATGCTCAAGGCATTCAACAAGATTTTGGGGACTTCCATACATTTTGTGGCTCTCTTTACTTGAACACACAACTGAAGAATAAAAAAATATGTTTTTGTTCAATATTCGGTATTTTTCTCTATTATCATAAAATTAGATTTTGCATGAAACAGGAAGATCTAGGACATACCTATATTCCTTACAGTATTTTGAAAAAAATAAGAACACCGATAACTGGATTTATTGAACACCAGTATTTACAAATAACTATAACGGTCTCATTGATTTACACACTCTATACATTACTACAACACACGTAAATATTCTGTTTGTGCACCAATCCTTGCCAGGCAGCGGCTGCTAACATAAATCATTACTGAGCAGCCTCCGTAGTCTAGGGGTAACTTTCCCACCTCATGACTCAAAGTACGCGGGTTCAAACCCGGCGGAGGTCGTGGAATTTTTAAGGGCGGAACAATTCAGGGAACAAGTCCTCCGGGAGGGACTTTAAGCCGTGGGTCCCGTGTCGTAGATTTACGGCATGTAAAACATTCTCATGTCTCTAGGAGACCTCTGAGCAAAATTAGGCAACACATTTCCCGCCCAAGTAGTTTCTAATGCCTCTGGTAGATGGAGGAAATATGAGGTACCGGCGGCCGACCTCGTTTTCTGAACGGGGCTGATAGCACCCACCAGTACCGGTAGGGTATGGCGACAGTAGAAATTAAAGGGGGA
>NW_019733318.1:284230-292485 GCF_002891405.2 Cryptotermes secundus | reverse complement strand
CAATGAAGATAAGTTGATGGCGATTCGAGACTACCGTCGACCCCGCACTGGGACGGAGGTACTATCCTTTTTAGGACTAAGCGGATATTATAGACAATATATTCTAAATTACGCGGAAATCAGTCGACCCCACACAGTATTGACAAAATAGACCACGATTTTCAGTGGGACAGGGATCAAGAAGCCCCGTTCAGTCGCTTAAAATCTGAGATCAGCTCAGATACAGTACTAAATTACCCGAGTATGGATTCCACTCATGAGTTTAGATTACACACAGACGCGAGTGACCATGGGATCTCGGTAGTCTCAGCCTGGGTACAAGAGGGGAAGGAACGCTCAGTTACGCCAGTAGACTGTTGACTCCTGCCGAAAAGAAACTGTCAGTTACCGAAAAAGAACTATTAGCGGTAGTATATAGAACGAAACAATTTAGATGCTACCTGTACGGTAGCAAGTTGACACTCGTGACCGACCACCAAGCGTTATGTTGGCTATTGAAATTGAAAGATCCGAGCGCCAAACTCACAAGATGGGCTCTCGCCTGTCGGAATTCGAATACACGGTACTACACCGACCAGGCTAATATCACTGCGTACCGGACGCCCTATCTCGCCATATCGCTACACTCGCGATAGAAGGCCAAGTAACTAGGCCTGAAGTGAAGGCAGAACAGGAACTGGACGTATTTTGCAAAATTGTGAAGGAGGGCCTGAGCCAGCGGAAAGAATATATGGTCGACGAAGACGGCCTGTTATAACGGAAAGATCCGGGAGGAGCGCCGCGGCTAGTGATCCCAGAGATGGACGCTAGCCCCATAAGGGACCACCACGACGCCAACCACGCAGATCACGCTGGAGTCAAAAGGACTCAGCAATGGATGTGGAGGAAATATTACTGGTCCAACCTACACCGGGACATCGAAGATTACGTTTTGAGTTGCGGTCAGTGCGCGCGTTTGAAGGCAGGCCGCGTGACCTCAGCGCCCATGGGAACCTTACCGGAGGCCAGAGAGCCAGGCGAAGTCGCGTCGATCGACATCACGGGACCCTACGTTACTTCAACGAAAGATAACCGATATCTCCTGACGTACATCGATCACTTCACGAAGTGGAGAGAGGCAATGCCCCTCCCAGACCAGGAAGCTACAACGGTAGCTAATGCACTGGTAACGCACATCTTCACACGCCACGGAGTGTGTGATAAACTCCTGAGTAATCGAGGACGGAACTTCACATCGGAATTGGTCCGAGAGATCTGTCGACTCCTAGGAGGGGACAAAATGTTCACTAGCTCGTATAGGCCCCAAAGTAACGGCCAGCTGGAGAGGTTTCAACGCACCCTCCACGCGGGCCTGGCCTTGTATGCGAACCCCAGTGGGACGAACTGGGATGACCACCTTAACTTAGTGCTATGGGCGTACCGATCGCAGCCTCACGGCAGCACCGGATACTCACCCTACCATTTGACGCATGAGACTGAGATTAAGGGTCCAGCGGACAGAGAATTGGCCGCCTACGAAGAGGCACGTACGAGTACAAGAAACAAGTGCGCGTGAACGCGTATCCAGATTGGCCGGCAAACTGAGGCAAGCCCGCCAGATAGATAGGAGGACGCTGAGCCAAGTGAGAAGGGACCAGCACACTCGCCATGAGAAGAGAGCACGGAGAGTAGAATATCGCCCGGGCCAACTTTTGTGCCGCAAGCAGATGGTAAAGGGAAGGAAACTAGACCCGAAATTGTTAGGTCCGTATCAAGTGCTACGGAAAGTCTCTGGCCTCGTTTACAGGATACAGATAGGGAAGAGAGAAGCGAACCTGCATGTGGAGCAACTAAAGCTGTGCTGGGCCGCGCGCGAAGAACTCCGTGAGAGATGAAGCAAAACAGACGATGAATGAGGGAACAGAGACCCAGGTTCGGCCAAGAAGAAGAAACGAACTCAGATGATGCAGCGTCGGAACAATATGGAGAGAGGCCTCTATACTCGTATGCACCATATGCGAGACCAAGTGTGACTGAATCAAATAGCGAAGTCAGCACGTATGCCACCGCTGAGGAGAAAGAGACAGAACAAATAGTAGAGAGAGATGACGCTAGTGAGGCGAGCAATGTTAACTCGCCAGCGCTCAACACGGCCGAGACAAGCGAGATAAGTGAAGACAGGCAGGGTTATTCACTGCGCCCCCGAATTCAGCGTAATTATAAAGAGTAAAAACGGCTGGAGGCCGAAGCACGCGCAGAGGTAACGGAAATTGACACACCCCGTTTTGTTTTCAGATGGAGAGAAACCCGAAACAGACGGAGCCCTAGGGCTCAAAATGGGTAAGGGAATTGGGTTTGTACGCGAACGCGAGATTTTGCTAAGAGATGCCGTGTGGTTTGTCACGGTAGACGTTAGCGAAACGGAGCACGCTAAAGTGATAGGATAACTGACCATAGGATTAGAAGACCTCATCTTCAATGTAGGTAGGGACCTAGTACAAAGAGAAGAGCTGAGATATCTGAGCACGACAGCAGGAGAGCTGCAAGAGAAAGTAGACAATTTACTCCAAATGTTGCCACAGGAACGGAAGGTCAGACGAGATACACTCAGCGTAGGGGAAAAGACACTGAAACTTCTTTTCGGACCTGTCCTTAGTGAAGATTTAGAGCCAATAAACGAAAAAATAGAAGCCTTGAGATCAAGGGTAGGAGAATTAGTGCACGAAGCCACGCAGCGCATTACGGCTAGCCGCCAATTGGATTTCTGAGTAAGAGCGAACGAGAAAACGCTAGTTCAGATGGTACAGACGATTAAGTCGCGAAATCAGGAGATGGTTAGGGACCAACTCATGCTTTAACAGCAGGTCAATCAGACAAAGGACCAAATAACGTATTCAGCAAGAAAAGCCAGTTACGCGAGGGAATTGGAAATGTTAATAATGAAAATTTATACAGACATTACAGGCTTGGCTTTAAGTTTAGACATGGCTACGTTGCAACGATTGACTGCCAGTTTGTTACCCTCGCACAAGTGTTTGCGATCTTGCGTGGAATTTACGTTCAATTGGACCAGGGCTACACTTTAATAGCGGCGCTGAAACCGGAGAACATGCATTTGTTTTATGCGTCTTCGGAAATTGCTGTGTTGGCTACGAGCGAAGCAATACACCTTATTGTCCAAGTACCGTTAAGGACCGAGAGACGGACACATATAGGTTAAGATCTCGTATTATTACCCACATTCGAACCGAATTTCGGCAAGTTTATTTATATACGAGGCGAAAGAGAAAGATTAGCTGTATCTTCAGATACGAGGTACTATATAATTCTACCGGCAGGGTATGTTCAAAATTGTAGGGAAGGAATGGTTACGATTTGTGTAGGAACAGACCATTAGCCGAAAGGGCTTACGAAACTTGTTTGAGCAGTTAATTTTTCAGTACCAGCCAGGGTTATACTTTTATGTATTAGAGAAATTTTACTAGAGACTTTTAGACCAGTATTTAGAAGGCTTCCCTTTGAAAATTCATGGCTATATGCAGTAGCGAAACCTACAAGGGTGGAGTGCAGGTGTGTTAGCACACAAGGGTGCCCTATGAACATAACGGGCATAGAAGGCACAGGCGTCATCCCGCAAGAAGGCTGCGACCTGTTCATCGGACAGCTGACACTGCCAGCGAGTCGTCAATTCGAGTCCAAGGCCGACTGCGACGGCCCAGAGGTAGTTGTGCTGCAGGCACCGGCCTCTGTTTCGAAGGAGGTCTCGTATTTGATGCAGCACCAGGCGTTGCTAGAAGACGTGTGGGACGCTTGGGAAGACCCGGGGGACGGACCCACCACCGTCACCGCCCCCATGACGATGTCCCAGTTACAGCAGCAGATGGAGGCCAGGAAATTGAGATGCGGCGGAGTCGTCACCGGTTCGATCGCGGCAGTCGCAGCAATCGGTGTCTGTCTGTGGAGACACCGACAGGCTGTGCTCATCTTCAGAGCGCGCTGCGCAAGTGGGAGGACCGTAGCAGACAAAATCAAGGGGAACAGGCCGGCCAACCAGAAGGACGAGTCCAAAGTTGGGACCGACAGCGAGATGGCAGCTGAAGGAGGCCAGCAGACCAGAGACCTCGGAACCCCATCCGAGACTACAGTGTTCCGGTGATGAACCAAGACAAAGTTAGGATCAAGGTGGACAGATTGAGAGCAATAACAGACAATGAAGAAATTTATGTAATAATTGTATATTGATAGCGTTGATGTAATGTTGATGTAAGAGACTATATGGTGGCATACGTAGAAAACAAGTGTAATGTTCCCCGTCAGCGGGAACTATCCCACGTTTTGTGTGTGGAGATATTATGCCCTCAGGTTTACGGCAGGTAATACGTGTTTATGGTTAATATGTTTGGGGCAGTTAGGAAATATGAAATGGAATGTATGAATGTACCGCGTCAGCGTAGCAATGCTGACTGGGCGGAAGCGCGTTACACAGAAAGCAGGACGCTTGGAGGTAAGAATGCTGAGTCGAAGGGGTCGGGCAGACTAGAAAACGCGAACTCCCTTTCGCCAGGCAGCCAATGAGAGCTAGCCACCCTAATAAAATCACGTCATTTCGGGTAGGAGTACAACCTCCCGGAAGTTGACGAGTTAGCAAAAAGAGGGTACGAAAATACTAGAGGAAACTAGAAAGGAGATATTCGATCAAATAATTTTCAGTGAGTTGTGGCCGAAGGCTATCGTCGAGATGACACGGAGGGAGTGCTGGATGGTGACGTTCTTCTGCATCCTTGCCGCAAGTAAGTGGAACTACTACTTATAGCCATGAAAATTGAGGGTAACTTTATTAAAGTGCAAACCCCAGTGAGCGGGAGTGAGGATTATATTGACCAGGCTTAAGAATACCGAAGCACGGTCCGTGGCATGGTGTAAGAGAGAGAAACAGAGAGAGGAGAGCAGGGAGAGAGAGGTATAGGAGACCCGGAGTCAGGTGAGAAGAATAAAATTATGTCCGTTCAGAAGTGATTAACAATTTACGTGACATGTAAACCCGACAACCGTCGACATTGTTTGTATGTATAGAGGGATATAGATGAACAGAGTAGAATAGGAACGTGGTGTAACATTAATGGACCCCCATCCCATAATTCGCACACCCTTCCCCTATCGCCTCCTGCATCCCCCAAGCGTCCCAGGGGAACTGCGAACTCAAGCCAAAGAGGCAGACGCCGAAGAGATCAATGAATTTACCTAGCTCCCCCTTCTACGGCAGAACAGAGGGTTTTCTTGGTTTTTCCTCAGTACCTACAAGCAAATTCCAGAACAATGCCTCGATTATTATACGACCGCTTTCTTCCAAATCCTTTTCAATACATATAAATAAATTGTTACCAAAACTTCGTGACGATAGTGCATTAGTACAAATATTATGTTTCTGGACATTATACATTGTCCTGTTTTCATTTCAAAACACAACGTTTCGGAGACCGGATTCTGTCTCGGTCTTCATGTAAAAACTACTCAGTTGAGCCCAATCCATAGAGCCGGACCTCTGTACCACCACCAAGACAGGGTATACAAACCATTTTCGAGAGTTAAGGCAAAAAATTAATATTGAAAACTCTACACGCATGAGGCCTTGCACCATAGAAATATCAAGACAGAAGTCATCACTGGAGAGACGAATTCTCCGCATGGTACCAACACTAGAAAATCAACTTTCCCTACTCCATCTACACTGCACTACAACTTCCTACTGTCTGACGAGGTCTGGCACCTGCAATGGTCAGCGGGAAGTTGCCAAACGACTCCCACAGAGAGCAAGTGCCGGCCGACTTAACCCCGTCCAGCTGCGATCAGCCTATGTGCACATAACGTAGCACGCATCTAGGCCGATTTACACGTGACGGGCAACTCAGCTGCCCTCTAAATTCGAGGGGGAGGGGCGTAAGGCTCGGGGTGAGGGCGACATTACCCGTGTTTCAGAGTCTTCAGGTTCGAAATCTGAAAGTCGACACAGTTTCTATGTAGAAATTGTGACCTGTTGCTAAGCAGTGACTGTAGAACTATAAGGTTTATTTTGGACTCTATCCATCGTCTGGTATATATAAGACAATACAGATAGGTGGGGAAGGATAGACTTACTCAGTTGGTCCCGTTAGAAAGAGGTAGTCTCTACAGAAATAGCGGGGATGTTTCTGCATGGTCCGTGCGCAGGACTTAACGTGAAGACAACTGGCGCTACAGTTTGGTGGCGGGATATTAGTCGGACAGTAACGGCGTGAACACGGAAGATGAAGAATCTCCATTGTTAAGGTCCGTTACCAAGCAACGATTATAGTCGGCTCCAATAGACTGAAAACACTAGTCTGCGTGTGTCAGTGATCTGTAAAGTGTAGTTGCGAGACGTGTATACATGTGGTCAACTAATCCATTCACCAGTCCATGCGCCGTCTGTAGTCGCACCTTAAAACCGTGACAATATGGGGGGAAGGCAAAGCTATCCCTGTAACAGACAGTGCAGCCCCAAAGGGTTGTGAGACGTCGAGGCTCCCACATTTTCTAGATAATCGGCTCACAGATGGCGGTGAGGTTGTCAGCTTCACGCGCCGACCGCCCATTACCCCCAGGAAAATTCCTGGTACTCATTTCTGTTAGAGGCTTAGTCGACCGCAGGGCCATAGTGCGGCTGGAAGGATTAGGTGGATTGAAAAATCAAACGACCAACATCGGGAATCGAACTCGAGTCCTTCCGGCTTGTAACATAGTGCCTCAACCAACTACGCTACCGTGTTGGGGGTTGAGCGATCGGAGATGGGATGTTATCTCGCCTTGACCAGCACAGGCAGTTGGCAGGAAAAGTGATGTAGCCGACCATCCTAATGCCCATGTAGGGGAAACCCCGGCCCTGAAGGTGGAGGCCATTAGAATGGCCGGCTGCACAACTTTCCTTGCCCAGTGAGCCTACTGGGCTCAGACGGGGGCACAAATCCCTTCTCCCTCCCACCCTTTCCATTTTGAGAGAGGATCCTATTTATACACAGAAAGCCACCCAGCTTACACATTTCGACTTCGGAAATGGACGCAGCGTGTACTTCCGAAATGTCGACAACGTGAGCCACATCCACAGGTGTAACATCCCAAGAACTATCATCATTAGTTGATGACTACGTAAAATTAAAATGAGTAAATACACTACTATGCTAACTACACAGGGTGTCCCAGGAGGAAAGTCACAAAATTCTTGGAGCTCACAGTATCTGTCATTCTAAGCAAAATTGTATGTGTGTGCCCTATTCCGAACGGTTTCCGAGATACAGCTATTTCACTGTACAGACGAGCAACACGCCATGTCCTCAAGCGAGTTGCAACGTTGACGGTAAAGTTTCTTAAAATATATTATACTGGGTAAACTGTACCAACTTTGTCACCTGAAAAATAATTACCGGTATTAGAAAAAAACGCAACATCTCTTTCGCATTAGCAGTTTGGAACTGTACAGTGAAATAGCTGTATCTCGGAATCCGTTCGGAATAGGACACATTTACATATACACCCTTTTGCTTAGAATGACCGATATTACGACCTCCCAGGGAGAATACTATGACTTGCCCTCCTGGAACACTCTGAATAACAAAACGAATGATTCAGTTGTAATTCGTCTGTGTTGTTCAGAATTATACTTCTTTCGGTAAGTCTAAAGAAATGAGCGGCAGACTGCCGAGCGACTTAAAGTGCAGTTCATAACGAGTCAAGCCAAACACAGCGTCACGTTAACGTAAGGTTGATGTTATGACGAGAAGCCTCGTGTGAGTATGCGAAACAGGGGCGGGCTTCGTTTAAACCCACTCCGTAGACATTGCGAATAAAGTATAGACTCGACGTGGAAAACATGACGACAATGTTACGTAATGTGACCCACTTGAATCTACTCTTCGGGGCAGCTGCAAACAACTTTCGATTATGAATACTTGATCTCGGTCAGAAAGAGGCGGCCTGATCCCCGAATTAGGGGGCAGGTGTACACTATACAAAACTGCAGCGAACCAGTGTTATGTTACATCAGCTGGCTCATAAACTCCATTTGTGAGCCGATTGCCTAGAACAGTGCTCCGCAAACCCTTTTCTACTCGCAGCACACCATGATGTATCCATAATTTAACACGGCACACCAAAATGTTATTCCCCTCAAAAACGCATGATATCAGACAATTAATATAAATACGTAACGTGATCAACTTATTACTATAATATTATTATATTATTATTTTATTATCATTAAACAG
>NW_019733318.1:280089-284044 GCF_002891405.2 Cryptotermes secundus | reverse complement strand
AGTCAAAATCTTGTACACTCTCTCCAAAATACTTACTGAATTTCTGCTGCAGCATTTCTAACTGTTCTTTAATTGTGTCCATCACCACTTTATTGCCGTTAGCAAGTGGCCATACAGTCGGGGACATCTCAAACGACCCATCTGTAATTCTCTAACTAGCAACCAAAATTTGCAAACTACTTCAGAGCACAGCTGTGATGGAACCGAAACAGTTGTAAAACGCGGGACCTCTACTCTTCAAACGGAAGAAGTGACACTATACCGACTTATTTTTGAAATATTTATAATTTTAAATGAAGTCCAACAATCGGCGTGTGCATCGTTACAGGAAGAAAGTCATGAAGTTGAAGAAGCTCTAATTTCTAACAAAGAGGGTCAAATACCAAAATAGCGTTACAAAAGGCAGGAAAACTCATGCTAATCCCTGCACTTTTGGGGAAAAGCACGTGCACAGAACATGCGGCAAGCATATCAAAGAAACTTCGTAGATGCGAGAAAAATAAAAATTAATCAATAATGAAAACTATGATATAACAACACCTGTGAGTAAACAATTTACGTTTAATTTCTTAGAATACAATATTACTGTACATATAAAATCACAGCATGTAATAAAGAATAAACAAGCATCATCTAATTTAATCAGTGCAGTGGGTGAAATAAAATAGAAGCATATGAAACACGGTAACTGGGATAAAATGAAACGAATACAATTCGAAAATTAATTTCTTACAATAGGTAAAAGTTCGCGTCACATCTTTCACCTTGTGACGGCACACCGGTTGCGGAACACTGGTCTAGAACATGTGGGAGCCTCGACGTCTCAGATTTCTATGGACCTCCACGGCCTGTTACAAGGATAGATTTACATTTTTTTCAAGATTCTTCGCTAGGAAACAAATTTGGGCCCTTGAAGCGTTTTAACACCTTTATAAGCGAGCGGGTTCGCGCAGCGGTAAGGCTCTGCACACATTCGGGAGGTGTTCAGTTGGAATCCCGGACTGATGACGGGATAGACCACGACAACTTCCTATCAAATTATTTCCCGTTTATCAATTATCCCGTATCATCGGATGGCATATAATGTAGATACTGAGACCGTCGTTAAATACAATACCGTGACATGGCTAACCGTTGCTGGGCAACGGGAAGTGGAATGAATTACCACGAAGGCAGACCCTTGATAAACGGTCGGTTGCCAGGTTACGCAACAGAAAGGAAAGCGGTGTTTCTCCATGTCGTGCCAAGAAGAACCGAAGTGAGCCGAGCCGAGCCGAAGCACGCTGGTTGCTACGCAGCAATAAACAACTCTTGGTAGCGTTGCCCAGCAACACCTGTAAACACGGCGATAACGCATCAGGGAAGCGAAGCGCTTTTTCCGTTGTCTGGCTGAGGGTTTATAAGAGAACTGGAATGCCTAAGGAGGCAGTTAATGGCAGACCCGACCTCTCGTCTGAGAGGGCGCCCCAAATGGACAGGACAGCAACTTTCACAAAGAATAAAACATCTGGTCATGAGCCCCAGCTGGGGCTCAACACCAAAAGAGACAGACTGACTGACCGTCAGTTGCAACATGACTTTTACTTTGAAGGAGTCAGTTGAAATGTAGCGGTCGATAGTGTGAGAAGGTATTTGGAGTGTGTAATACAGTGACACTGGTATAGGTCCCGTATTGTACTGTGAGTAAGTGAAAACTATTAAAGATAGAGTGAATAGATTATTGTGTAGCGTTTATAAACTGGGTAAACCCGCAACTGTGATAATTAATTGCAGTTACGATTTGTAGGTTGTTAAATAAACCAATTATCAATCCGAACGGCGTCTTTAGAGACAAAACATGTTACAATACTTTAACCACAATGGTAACTAAATATACCGCCTGCTTTTTATTTGAAAAGACCTGCATTCTGCCCAATTAGTGAATTTTTGTAATTTTGGCGGTGAGGTTGTGAGCCTTATACGCCGGTATCTCTTTACCCCCACGATGATTCCTGGTACTCATTTCTGTTAGAGGCTGAGTCGACCCCAGGGTCATAGTGCGGCTTCTCACAATAACAGCGACTGTTTCCCTGAACAGCATTAACCGGTGAGACATCATGTGTTTCCTGTGAGGTACGAATTGAATTTTTAAATATCACTTTAGATGTACTTCATCCTCCAGATGGCTAAATGGAGACAAACCAGACAGCCATGCGTGTTGCTGATTTCCTTTGGAGAAGGTAAAATAATCCGTTTTGAAAGGACACAAAGCAAAGACATGCATTTCTATTGTTGGGAATGACACGGTAAGGCCAGCATGCCACATCCGGGCGGGCGACTGAGCGAATCATACTTTGTATGATCACATAGTATGATGACATCACTCACCCTTTCACCTTCAGTTCATTCACAAACCAGAATCTGCGGTCGTAAAAATGTGGGTCACTCTAGTTGCCCGAGTCCAGTTATTTTGATCGGTACAAACAACAGTTAGTGAGACAAGGTGGCCATGACGGGTGGGAAGGAGGACGGAGGCTGAGCTGAAGGTGACTGGGACGGACAGCGACACAGGAATGTGGAGGTCGCGCAACACAATCGAGAGGGGAATCAGTATCATTAATACCAATATTCCGTACTGTAAGAATTATAACGGGAAGACTACGAGAATAAGAGTCTTCTGAGGTATGAAGCCTGCCTATCTTTTGTGGATTGTTTAACGACGTCAATGGCTAGACTACTTTGGAAGATAGTAAATTAGAAAGGATGAGGTAGGATGCGGTAGTGGGTTATGTGATGAAGCTCTCAAGTCCACACTACATACAGTCGATTGGCAGGATGAAATCGTGAAGAGGTAATAATAGCCCCAATTCGGGTAACAGTGAAGCATCTCTCTACCCACACTGTAACTGGGAACAGATACGATATAAACGTCCACACAGAAGGAATACAGGGTACGCCGTAAGAAAAAAAAAACAAAATCAAGACGACATACCCAAAATGGGAGAACAAACTAAAAACTAAAAGCATTGTCGTGAGCTACAATACAACTACGACCTCCGGACGAAGAACAGCCTATAATGCGGGGAAAAAATAACATAGAGTTTTATATTCTACAACAAAATAACTTCAAATATTTAAAATTGTGAAGAATTTTAAAATCAGAAATATTCTTGCAAATTTGTGACGGTAAAAGTAAAGTTGTCTCTGTGTTTAACTAATTAAGTACTACACCATGAAGGCTTATGGGGGAGTGGATGTATAGATCCACATTTTCTTGACCTCGGCAGTAGTTTGAGGCGAGTGGTCAGCTTCACGGCCCGGCCCTCTTCACCACCCGGAAAAGAGACCCGGGTACCCATTGGATAGAAGGTTGAGTGTGCCCCAGAGCCGGTCTGAACGACGGAGAGAAAATTCTTGACCCTACCAGGACTCAAACTCCGACCCTTCAGTCGACCAAACCGTAGCCAGTCGCTATACCGACTGAGATAACACGGCTCCAAATTCGTGACGTATATGATTGTGATGAGTAGCGCTAATATGGATCCATATGAGCCTGCCTGAAGATGATCCCATATGCAGCCCGAAACAAGTAGCGACTATCAAATGAAACCAATGTGAGCAATTCGATCGGTTTACTTTTACTGTGTTGCCGGCCAAATACCATCCATGATGATACTCCACAGGACGCAAACAGTCAGATCTCTGTACCCATCCACGAACGTTTTCTTGAGTGCCTTAGGGAACTGATTATCAAAACGGAAATTTTTCCACACAGCCTCACATGACTGATCGACGTTTCGACAAGATACGTCAATAAACGGTCGTGGGAAGGAAGACTTAATAAGGACCAATAATGTAAGATTTGAGGTTTTCACGGCGGTGACTATGAAGAAAGCAGTCTTTTGGGATTTGGCACCGTGTATATGTGGTGTTAACGACGTTTCGGAGGAAGATGGAGGCGATACGTTCCTCCGAA